>NC_135429.1:12642063-12942063 GCF_051991245.1 Festucalex cinctus
GTTTGTTTGCCTTGAAAGATGAGTAAAATGCTCGAAATTGGCTGGCACTGTCGGGGTTGTTTTTAGATAATGTTTTTCAGTCAAAGAGTTAATAGAATTACTTCGATTTATTGCCCAGCCCTATATCCCAGTGTAGCAATTTTCCTTAAAATTGCATAAAAGTAATTGCACTTAAAAAAAAAAAAGTTAAAATAAAATACACAATTCGTATAGAACATCCAATAAAATGAAATTTTAATAAATGAAATTAAGCTAATAATACAGTGGTCAGAAAAAGTCCTGCTCAAAATATGGTTTTGTACATCTTCATGGGTATCTGTCAGACATGTATGCCTTTAATTTGCTATATTGTTAAACCGATACCTTAAAGGCCCATCCTAATAATTTAAGTTGAAAAAAAAAAAAGTTTCCTTTTTTTTCTGAGAGGAAATAATTGTAAACCATTTCATGGTTGTTAATTTTGTAGATTTGTGGCGATACACTATTTTGATTCCACACTGAGTTGTTACTGGAAAATGTGAGAAGTGTTTTTCTTTTAGCATGATTTTCTACAAAAATTGCATCTCTCATAAAAATAAGATATCATTTGGCCATGGAGACAAAAACATGTTTCTCTTCATATCTGTGTTCAACTTTTAAATGATTTTTGAATAACTAAAAATGGCATACCTATATCCAAATTAAAGTTAACTGCTCCATTTTAAGTCCGTGTTGTGAAGTCTCAGGTACTGTGACAAATGCCGAAAATGAAAAAAAATGAAAATTGCGACTGCACATAAATGCAACGCACCACTATGAATCAGGGGAATAAGTGAGACACATTGCAAATTTGTGACGAAAAAGTTGTGGAGAGATGCTGGACAAGGGTTGTACATGGAAAGTAAGCGGAAATAAGAGAACAAGCAAAAAGAAAAAGAAAAAAAAGACAATAACGTAGAGGCAGGGGGAGACAGAACGCTCTTATCAGTGTGTTGCAGGAGGCCGAAAAACGCAACTGGGGAGTGTGCGTGTGCACGCGAGTGTGTTATTGAAGTGACTTTGGTCAAGTTGAAAAAGCGGAAAGTCCAGCTGAGAGACGGACGTAGCGAGAGCCATCGCAAACACCATCATCCTCCTCATCAGTATGTGTGTTTATATGGTGCAAATGGCAGGTGTATTTTCCGTGGCCGTGCATTTGTCAACATCCGTTTGGCATGTTTGCGATGAAGATTGGGGGCCTGGAGGAGATTCAAAGTCAGACAGCCCCAGAAAATCGATGCCCACTTCTCTCTGAAGACTTCGCCTGCGCTTTGCATCAAATGAGCCAATGAAGCCAGTAACGACGCACGAAAAGCTCGCCCGCCTTTTAAAACATCTCTTATTTAATTAGACGTACAGTATCCTCCGCTTTGTGTGGTGGGATCTGCTCTAAGCGTCAAACTCGAGGCCTGGGGGCCAGATCCGGCCCGCCACTTCATTTTATGTGGCCCGCATGTTATGAGGTGAGAAGTAGGATCCCAAACGCAGACACAATTAAGGTTTTATCTATTTCTTGTCATTGAGAGGCAGAAACTCGGAGACGCTGTACACAGGACAGGTGGACAATAATCTGGCAATACACAGACAATTCTCAGACCCTGAAATACACAGTCAATCAATCTCATTGGTTGTGGCTAGACATGTGAGTACTAGTACTGGCATGAAATTCTCTGATTGGCTGTTAACCCAGTAATTACAGATTGTTCCCGACAACAACAAACATCATACAGCATGATCCATGAGCATGATGATACAGCAAGATCCTTGACAAACATCACATAGCCTAAAACCAGTAGAAACTAGATGGTTATATCACGGTTACGTCAGTTCAAAACAGACACGTGACCTCCCAACTTAACAGGTCAAACTTCGCCCAGACATGACACGGCAGAAGTAAATCTTGTGAATCAACTTGCGGGATTATTGCGAAAGTCTCTATCTACTAACATTTTTAAATGTCATATGTAGAAATGATAACATATAAACAATTTTTAATACCAATTATCTTTTACAGTAACTGTCACTCAAGACACCACACCCCTTAAAGGCACAAGCAATACATTTCATGGCATTATTTTATGTTGCATTCTCTTTCAATGTTTTTAATGCAGCAAGGAAGGATTTAGCCGTGCTGGAGGTATTTAAATTTGGACAGCGCATGGTGACAAATCAAATCAATCTACATATGAATCCGAGTTTGGGTCTTCCTCAGGACTTCACATCTAATTAGGACTTATTGAAAGAACAGAAACTGTCATCTAAAATCACTTGAATATCTGCTTGCGGGACAATCGCCACCAGACACACCTATTTCATAAATGCGCTATGCCAAAAACCTTCATGTCAATCATGAAAAATATATCCTTGAGCGGTAAACAAGGGTGGGTGTGAGCTTGTTTCGTGTTAATGAAGTGATCGGGATTGACAGGGGACTTTTTAAAAATAAATCTGCGGACGTCAAATTGCATGCGATGCAAACAAGATGAGAGAATACCGCTTTGGGAATCTTCCATTTATAGATGCACATGCAGAGATGCAAAGATGGCACATTTATGATGGTTTGGTGCTATATACATTATTACATTAACTCTTTTACTGCTGCACATTATCAAAAAACAACAACTTTGATATGACAAAGACTTTGATCATTCACGTCATCCTTGAAAACGTTCTATTTCATCAGATTCCGTCATGTTTCATTGTAATTTCATATACCGGCAGCCCATTGAAAAGAGATAAAATTCTGCCATCTGCTGGCCATAGTTAGTGTTTTTGATTCCAAGTTGACGTCATTTACCGTTTATGGCGGCATACGTCGTGATTTTACTAATCGTTATTAAACGTTTTTGGCGGTCAAAGAGTTAAATATAGCAAAATTATCCACAAAACGCTAAAGACTCAGATTACTAGTGCTTAGATTTTATTAGACTAAATTCTTGTGTCATTTTGCCTGCTGGAAGGTCTTGACCCATTTCAATGGTGTAAATGCCACGGAAGAGGCGGGACTGTTTTTGCACATCAGTTTGTTTCTGGTTCGGTTTGCGATGTATGGGTGCGTCAAAAATACTTGTGCTTCCGACTTTGTGCCCCTCGGTTGCGCATTCGCAACCCGGACCGGAAACAAACCCACGTCCCGCCTCTTCCGTGGCATATACCCTATACCGAGCCTGGAACTTGATATGTGTGGGCTAGCATCTGAATGTTTGAACATTGTTGCCATGGAGACACTGATGCAATTTTCTTGTCAGCGCCTTTATTTTCTCCGCCAAATGGTCTTACGAGCCAGTAAAGTTAAAGTGCTGGTTTAAAACATTGTGCCGAATGCGCCTTCCTCCTCTGATGTCATTTAATGTTAGAAAAGGGCCCAGTGACTCACATTTTACTGACGCACGCTAACATAGAACCGTACAAGCACTTTAAGTCACATACATCAAATTCCAAATTATTATGCAACTATTTTTCTCAGATTTTCCTAAATAACATAAATTAATTTTCAAGTCAACAACCATTTAAGAGTATCATTTGAATGTTTTTGAACCAATTGCATAATCATATTGTGTGAGCACATTAATGTCCACCCATATTGTACAGTACATGCCCCTAACTGTTCCAGTCATGGCTGGTGCCTTATGGAGATCAATCGTGTCTGTGCGGGGACTAGGATGTGATGTCAACGGGGTTCATTCACACTCTCTTAGCCACCGACAACTTGAGTCATACCACCCGCCTTTTGATGAGCTTACACACACCCACTCGCGCATTCACACATGCAACACAGCTAATTAAGAGCATCATTATTGTTGGCTTATGTAGCTCTGCTTCACAACTACGGGCTGTTCTTCATTGGAGAAAATGCTGCTTTCACTTGCTGTACCTTCTAGATTCATGGATGGGATTAGTGGTTACACCTAGGGGTGCATAATTTGGGGTTGGTGCACAATTTTAACATAACGAAAGAGAGTACATGTGAATGGTTGTTCCTGTTGGCATGCATCTGGGCTTTTTTTTTTTTTTGAGGGGACTCCAATGCAGGTAAAGTCACGCTGCAATATGATTGGCTATATTCTTTGATGTTAATTTTAAGATGTCAAATGCTTTTTTCCCCTCACTCTTTCTTGGCTGAACAGAGAGGGGAGGGGGAAGCAGTTACACCCACCCCCCCCCACACACGCCCCCCCCCCCCCCCCCCCCCCCCCCCCCCACACACACACACACACAAGCAGGGGCACAAGGCAGGGCGGCGAGCTATTGACTTTGGCTGTCAATTAATGTGCATTGTCCTAAAGTAGGTGCCAGTGGGTAGTAGTTAGCCCCAAGGACAACATTAGTCCCATGGGTCCGGTCTAAAAATAGTTCATAAAGGCACTGTGACATACTTAATTAAAAGAGAAGAATGTTAGTTTCTTTCTTTCTTTCTTAGTTTATTTTAACTTGGCATGATAATTGTTTCTTGATGTACCAAATATTCTGTTTTGTTTAATTAAAAAAATTGATTGTGTTCAATCGCAAATAAATAAGTAAATAAATAAATAAATAAATAATCCAAATATTTCAGAAAGACGTTTTAGAGCTGTAATTTTAAAACTGTGATATCACATTTTTTAAAATCATGCTTATCATGCTGTCACAATCTATTATAATCCAATGCCTAGTCGCTCATTTAAAATTTCTTGTCCGTCATGATGGTGGACAAAAAATAAAGTCTGTCATGTCCTGATGGGATAAGGATCAGGACATCTAAACATGAGTATTGTCGTCGTCGTATTTTCCGCAGCCTTGGTGCCCCATCCTCTACCTGTTTTATAGTCTCTGCCCGTCATAGCGGTCGGTCACTGTCGCCGACAAATGAAGTCTTTTATGACCTCAATCTGATGGGTCAAAAATGTTTGAAACCTGAATTTCACAGTTGCTAAGAGCACCTTGGCAGTCCTGTCGGCCTTGTTCCATCCTCCTGTGCTTGTTTTCGAGTTGTGTCCATGGCTGTCACCAGTAAATAAACTCTTTGATATCCTAATAGGTCAAATATTGTGGAAATCTGACAACAGTATCAGACTTGGGAAGAGTGTCTTGAGAGTTTGACTGAATTTTTGGTGGGTTTTCTTAGACTATAAAATGCAGCTTGAGTATGGTACATATACCTCATTTCCCCCGGACACTAGCAAGCCATGTTAGCTGCTCTGTTAATAGTAATGAAGAAGACTTAACATGAATTTTCATGCCCATCTTTTTTCTTCTGTGCACCGCTACCCGCCTGTGTGTGTACTTGCGCAATGCACACGCACGACTGACTTTTTTTTTTCCACCCCTTTCTACCTCGCTCGACTCAACTTGTTGCTGCCAATTTACATCATCAGTCCAAAAGATCTTCACATCGCTCCTGCTGCTTTTGATCAAAAAAGTGCAATTACAATGAGTATCACAGAGCAAAGCCCGCCCCGTAAACCCCGCCTCGGATAAGACGACCTCTATATGTGTAACACGGAGGGATTTCTTCTCACGCAGAGACACGAGGCTGCCCTTAGGGTTGCCGGAATGGAAGAAGTTGGCTCACTAGGTGGCTGTAGAAAGGGAAGTACTCTAGGTGTAGAGGATAGAAGGTTGATACGCAGTGATTGTGATTATGATTATGCATTGCTTTTCTGTGAATGCTTAGCCACCTAATTTAGATTTTATGAATAAAATGGATGGAGGTGTGGTCATATTTTCACAAGGTTTTTAACTACTATACCTTCAGTACCGATCTACAGTTTGTTCATACAGTACAGGCCAAAAGTTTGGACACATACATCTCATTCAATGTGTTTGAACGGCGGTTATTATGCGGGAGCGGTACAAGATGTATTCTCCGGAGTTTGTGAACTCACAAATATTGTGCGAATTCATATTGCGAGAGCAAGGTTGATATTTCATGGATATTGTCCCAAGTTGTAAATACTGTACAATGAGTGAAATGTTGAGATACTGTGCAGGTCAGTTTAGCATAGTTAAGTAAAACAATGCAAATACTAGCTAACATTTACTAAGTAAATGTTAGAATTGTTTTTTAGAATTGCCCCATTCATATTTTTTGTACCCAAGTCTGAGTCATTTGTTTTTATTTGCCGATAATGAAGACAAAAAGAGCACACATTGTCTTACCCCCCCCCAACCCCCCCCCCCCCCCCCCCCCCCCCCTCCAAGAAAGGTATCCCAACATGAAAATGTTTTATAAGTCTGAAAGTCAGCAGTGGGTCAAATGAAGTAAAAGGAAAAAAAACAGACTTTAGAAAGGATGAAAATTCAAAAATATGATCTATTTCATGCCGATGCCGATCAGCTGAAAATCATGTGATCAGCCCAAATTTCCGGTTACATGATCGGATCGGGACAACTCTACTTTTTAGCCATCGCAAACTAGTACTTTCACATTTGACAGTGTCGAAACACATCTAAATTGATTTTTTTTTTAACCATTATAAAATGTATAGATTTTTTTTCATCCCAGCAAAAATTTTACTGAAATGTCAAAACACGTTATAACCCTCACCCTAAAAGAAATCCATGCTGCTATATGAAAATGTGTAAAACTGGACGTCACCAAAGGCTTTGTTTTGATCCGATTACAAGCTCATCGATTGAACAGCTGTTGGATTTGTTGGGAAAAGCCTTTTGTTTTTCACACGATTCACTGGATTTTAGTCGAATCAAAAAACAAAACATTTTGATTACCAGCGTGAGCAAACTTGATCACATTTGCTCTAGTTAAAGTTGCAGCAAACATGGAGTCAGCAGTCATGCAGAAGCATGTCAGGATCATACTGGATAAGGGACCTCTGCAGCCCTGTTGGACCAGTGATGCATTTGCTTGCATCAGTGTGTGTGTGGGTTTGTGTGTGTGTGTGTGTGTGTGTGTGTGTGTGTGCAGGGGTGTGCGTGTTTGTGTTGAACCCTCAGGTATCAGCTAGCCTAGTTTTAGGTGATACACACACACACACAGACGCACACACTTGAGATAGCATCCACCTCCTGAGGGCCAATGTTTCGCTGACCACGAGTTGTTTTCCTTTCATGTAGCGTGTTTGTGTGTCTTGGCCGTGTGCTATTTTAGGTGTGTTTGTATATGCACATGTGGCTTCTATATGCCTCCAAAAACTGACTTGCAACTAAGAAAATTGTAGTTGGGGCAACAAAGATTTTTCATCTTGGCATCATGTTTATTCTGTTGGCCTTTTGCTGCACTGTTTGTGTTTCCGCCGTTGTGTGCCTTCAAAGTGAAACGCTGCCCCCTCTCTCATTATTTGTGAGCCTGTATTTGTGTGTGTTTGTGTGCGTGTGCTTTAAACAAAGAAATATGGCCGGCGAGTCAATCCTGCTGACCTCACTCGGTTATGCCTCTTCTCAATTCGTTTTTTTTTTTTTTTTTTCCGGCGGAGCACAAAACGCCGACACGTTGACACCCACGCACACGCATCTTTGATTTAGTGAGAGCACAATAAACCCCTTGGTAAATATTCATTCACTCCGATTTACATGGAGGACTGGAGATTGGGTGGTTAGGAGGAGGCGCCACGTGACTATTTGTTGATGCTTATCAGGGAACACTCTTGACTTGTTTGTATTGCTGAGCAGGATAGCAGCAATGTTTGCAAGGAGTGAAAATATTGCATTTCAGTTGTGGCTAGTTGTGTTTATTTACTCAAAATGCAGATAGTTTGAAGGTGCCAAGCCACCATACTTCCCTCGCCTAATCCATTTGCCCCACCAACCAACCTATCCCCCAACCAAACCATCCTTACACCTGTCTGTCAACCAACCCAACAATCCATTAAGGGAGCCATTCCTCCATCAACCAATCCTGTGTCTCCTCATCAAATCCATCTTTCCATCGCCCAAATCAAACCATCCCCCAAAGTTACCCATCTCTTCTCTCGTCTTTTACACAAACCAACCGATCTATGAACCAGCCGTCTGTCCCCACGAACAACCCATCCATCCCCTCAATCATTTCTCAAAATCCATCCTTCCCCTACCCATCTGTCCTTTCACAAACCCAGTTGTCCGCCAAACTTAGCCCATCCTTCCAGGAAGTGGAACAAGGAAACTCATTGTAGTGGAACCCCAATCAACCACGGTTACGGGCAAACCTGCTGAGGTAGAACTTGTGACCAGAGACATCAGACTCAAGGGATTTGTGGTAGAAAGAGCACAATATGGTAAGAGACTACCAGGTCAGCAGCGCAACAGCAATCCACAGAGAACTGTTGGACACATATCAAAACTGTCTGGCAGGTAGCAAGTTGTTTGCAGAGCTGTGAACAGTTGGCTGTGGCTGACTGGCTGTGTCACAAACATTCCGCTGGTCTGCCGTCCCAACTGATAATCCTGCCACTTCCCATCCATCCCGAGCCAGTCCCCCAACAACCTATCCGAAGGGTACCCTAATCCTCGCCCAGACTGCCCAAACCTGGTCCTGGAGGGCCAGAGTCCTGCAGGTATTAATGTTTCCTTACTCCAACACACCTGATTCCTATAATCAGCTCATCAACAAGCTCTGCAGAAGCTTGAAAACGATGCTGATATTTTGAATCAGGTGCATTCGAGGATGGAAGCATCTAAAACCAGCAGGTCTCCGGATCCTCAAGGACCAAGATCCAACCCCCAATCCCCTGAACCAACTCTTCTGTCCCCCAACCACTCCATTCGTCCCTTCAACCAAGTCATCCTTCCACCGGCCATATGTCCCCTCAATTCATTTATCCACTGACCCCTCATCCATCAACCAAATAGTCTCTTACCCACAATCAAGCGAGCCATCCAAGTCATCTCTCTGCCATTGTATTTCTTAAAGACTTAAATTAACAAAATGTTTTAAATAATATTTATTTATTTATTTATTTTTTAAGGTACACTTCAGGTTTGCCAAGTGGTCAAATGTGTTGAAGCCAATGAGGACCTGTTGGTTTGTTTCATCATCAACTTGTTTTTGTAAATACCACACAGGCAGACACCTCTTCACGCTCTGTTGCTCGCCCCTTGCTCATTATGTTTTAGTTTGTCCAATTACTGCACTTGTGTTCCTGATGCCTTGCCCTTGCTATTTTCCAACGTTGTTGCTTGCTTACCCGGCAGGGCTCGCGTTGGGTAGCCTTGCTCTGCATGACCTCGATTCCCATTTTGTCTCTCTTGCCCTCACTGTTGCTTGCCAGGTGGTGCTGTTAGCACCTTGCAGCTAATGCGCGTCGACTTTTTCCTGTGTGCATAATTGTGCGCATATCTCCATGGATCATGTTTGTAGTTAGTGTGTGTATGGGAGACCTTATGCCCCCCCCCTCCCTCCTCCTCTTTATCTTTCTCTGTGTCCTCGATTTCTGGGCAACCCATTTGCTATTTCTTCCCCCCCACCCTCTTTCCCTTTTGTCTCTTCTTACCCCATATGTGCGTCACTCTCACCAGGTGTATTTTGTGTTGTGCTCGAGGCTAGTGTGTGTGTTAGGAGTAGAGCGAGCGAAAACGAGAGAGAGAGTGAGGATGCCCTACTTCCAGCAGTAAAAACTACAGGAGGGGAATAAAATAAACTGCAATCAAGGCAATAACAGTAAAATCCTGATGCGGGAAACTGTAAAGAAAATAAAAGAAAAGGTTGTGCGCCTTTGAGTGTGCGTCAATGAGTGGGGTTGTAATCATAATTATGAAGGACGAGCGCACCCCCATCCTCCCTCGCTCGCTCTCTCCTTCCCTTTACTCCTAAGGCGTCATCGACGCTGCTGCAGAATCACTCGAAAGACAGCTAGCGCTCCTACAGCGACTTCACTGACGTTCGTATGATACGGAGGTTCTTTTTGAGGTTACGATGTTCAATTCTCGCCGACCCAACTAGCATGCATCCCTCTTCTGCAGGAAAAAAAAAGAAAACTGAAAAATTCCCTCCAGCTGCTACATCAAACGTAGCAGTTCAAGAAGGGAATGTAATGAAATCTGTCGTTGGGAACGCAAAATGAGAACCGCGTCTTCAAGTGAGCCGATCGCCTTTATCGTAATTCATTTGTTATGCGTAGTGCAAAGGGGACCAGTTGCCCTGCCTCCCCGCCTGAGGGAACGCGAAGCGGCCAATCGGCGAGAGTCTTAATTAAATAGTCGGCTTGTTGTCCAATCACCGGGGGTGTCGTTTGGCCTCGGCGGCGGCTTATGGATCTGCCGTCTTGTGGTTGGCTTGTAATGAGCCAGCAAAGAAAGAGATTAGCTGGAGCATACTGCGGACACCACAAAAGGCTAGGCGGTAAGTAAGGAACATGTGAGGAGGAAGAGAGGGATTGTTGTGTCCTAGATTTCAAAATGGGCGTTCATAAACTCCGGATTAAATATATCAAAGAGGTTACGTTTTCATCTTCATTCAGTTTTGGCGCTTAAATGCAGATTTCAAATGTTGAATGGTTGATTGTTGGTAAATAAAGATTTTGAATTTGGAGAAGGCCTGTGATCAACTAAATTCCATTCTAGCATTGGTTTCCGAAACAGCTTTATGGGGAAAGGATTTTTGTTGATATTGTAACATTAGGTTATCCGCAAAAAAACTGGTTTTCTACTGGGGTGCGCATCATCGACAATTAAAGATTCCATCACATTTTGGTACAGATCCATAACATTGCAAAAATGGCTTTTCTTTTTTCTTTTCCATAATTCATGGATTTAAATGTGGATTTAGAATTTCCATTTTTTTTTTTTTTTTTTTTTTTTTTTTTATAATAGAACTTGATGACAATGTGGTGTTCAATGTTTTTGAGAGGTCTGCAACAGAGTTTGACTTTAGTTTTAGGTGTTTGTAGGGTTTAATTCACATGCAAACTCTGACTTTTTCATTTTCACAAAACTCTATTTGAGGGTGGGGCTTGTGAGAATTCAGCAAACATAACATTTTGCTGGGAATCAAAAAAAATGAAACGTTTCCAAGAAACTTCCTGAGGTGGTTTGGGTGCGAAATTTAATGTAGACTCGGAAATGTATCTTCCACTCGTCTTATTTTGGTGGCGTTTTCCTTAGTTTCTTGATAAATCCATCCATCCATTATCTGAGGCTGTTATTCCTCACAAGGGTCGTGGGGGTGCTGGAGCCTAGATATTTGAAAAATTTAGTTGATCCAAATTTACAGTTGTTCCACCTTCGTGAGGTCTTTGCTAAACTCCGTATCGTTCTAGTTTTAAATACTTACAAAATGGATCAGAAAGGCTTCCAGTTTGAAGACCTTGAGTTTTGAACTGAGCGGTCCAGTGTGATAATGTGGCTTTCCCATAGTGCTGAGTACCTTCTCCACTCCGCGTCATGATGTAACCAAGAGAAATAATAGTGATGTGAGGGGAGCTCACACATCAGCATATCAACTTGTTTACTCCTCCAGTTCCATCTTCTTCTCCTCCGCGTTCATTCTCAACCTCGTTTTCAACCTAGACCACACCTTGCGGCGTCTTCCCCCTACTTTTCCCTTCATTTATCTCTACCATTCCTTCCGTTAGTTACCTCATAAAGTTTTTCAATTTCTCTCAGCTTCGTTACTTGCTCTTCGTAGAGCTCTCGCCGCCACTCTCGGAGATGCAGGGGAGAGATTGAGAAGGAGATGAGATTGAAAAAGAGGATGAAATCCAGCCAAAGGGTAGATCTAAGGCTTTGGGGGTGGGGGTGGGAGGATGCATTAAAAGAGGCGGAGAGAGGGGGATGGCAACGTGAGAAGGCGATCAAAGGAAAGAGGACTCAAGAGAGTAGCTGAATTAAATAGGAGGATTCAATCGAATTAGCATTGAATGGAAACAGGGAGAAAGACGGCAAGGTCCTCGGAGGAGCATATGTGAATTGACTGGTTCATAAAAGAGAGCGTCTGCAGTCAACAAGGTCTGCCATGGACTATTTACACTCACTGGCCACAACAATGTTGCATTACTTCAAGTTCCTCAGTCCCAAAATTTGCAGAACTTGGAGGGAGAATATGGAACATGTGCCTCTTTTTTTTTTTTTTTTTTTTATTTTGCTTTTGCAACACATTTTATGAAAAGGCAATGGGTATACTAGTACATGGGAGAATAGCCATCTGCACAAAATACTCAGCAGTCCTGTGGATAAGAGAAATGTTGCTTCCGATAAGCCATGTTTAGCGCTGTTACTGCTTTTATTTGGCATGTTTTCTTCAGTGACCTTGGCTTTTTAAGACTCTCGATTGGAGCCGGCATCAAACAGCTTTTTGTGAACAAAATACGTAGAATTGGATCTTCTATGAAAGACGTGTTAGATCTGAGTCCAACTGTTTGTACAGTTTGATAGGAACAGGCGCTGAGTGAAGATGTAGACTGTACATTAGCGTTTCGCTAATCACTTCCAACGTTAAAAATTTGTTATATTTAAATGCGTTAGGGGTTGACTGTGATGTCATTTTCAGTCGACTTTTGAAGAGCTCAGAATTGTTCATTCGGTAGTCTTACCGATTCAACGTCTTGTCATCATTGCTCTTTTTTTTTTTTTTTTTTTTATTTTATTTTATTTTATTTTTTTTTGTGTGTGTGTATGTGTGCGTGCGTTTGCGTGCGTGCGTTTGCGTGCGTGCGTGCGTTTGCGTGTGTGCGTTTGCGCGCGTTTGCGTGCGTGCGTGTGCGTGCGTGCAAATACTTATAAATTTATACTCATTCATTCACCTAAAACCTTATAAATATCCCATTACCCTTCGCCTTAACCAGGTACTTCAGAATCTTGCCAGAGTCGTGAGATTTAAATGGTCAGGAGACCAGAGAAAAGGTCAGAAAAAAAAAGAAATAAAGAGAAAAGAAAGGTAAATCAAAGTGACATCCAGCACCGACCAAACACTTCCTGCCTTCCCCATGATTACAAAATCAAAGTCTTACGCCAACCCCGGAAGCCTCTAAATTCCAGCAAATTTAGCGAGATCTCAAGAGCCCAGAGGAAAAACTAAAGAGAGGAAGGAGGGAAGGATCGATAAGGCAGAGTGAGATCAATAGAAGCCAGTACATCCAATCCATCAAAGTGAAGTCCAGCACCAACAAGACCCCTCCTGCGTGGTTACAAAACCGGAGTCTTATGCCAACCCCAGAAACCTCATACTTCTAATAAATTAAGATCTCAAGTGACCAGAGGAAAAACTAAAGAGAGGAAGGAGGGAAGGATAGATAAAGCAAAGTGAGAACCACAGACACCAGCACCAACTGATTCAAGGGGCTGTGGGAGGGAGAGGGTACTTCTGTTGAGTTTCAGTAGATGCTGGTGCGACGGATCTGGCATGCATAAGGACCACCACCAAAGAAAGAAGCCGTCAACCGCGGTCCAGCAAAGCGAGCACCCCCCCCCCCCCCCCCCCCCCGCCCCCCGGAATCCCCAGGCCGCGGCAGCACCAAGGCCACCCCCAAGCCACCCGAGCGGACACCGGTCGGCGAGCCGACCCAGACACCCGGAACACCCCCGCCCCAGCCCCGGCCCACACCCCCGAGCCCAAGGCCGCAGAACGAGGCCCAGCGGGCCCCCACAGCGCCCCACCGGTCCCCAGCCCCCATACCCCCATGACCCCCCCCGCACCCCACCCAAACCCGCCATCCACCACGACCCAGGCCCCACCACCCCCGACCCCCAAACCCCCGAACACACCCCGACCCCCAGCACCCAACCCCCCACCCACCCATACCTCCACCCCCCCCCCAAACAAGCCGCCCCCCCCCGACGGCCGCCACCCCCCCCCCGCGAACCCGGCCCCCCGCGAGAACCCCCCACCCCCCCCCGGAAACCGGCACCGGGCAGCAGCGCAGAGAGGGAAGATGTGCCCACCCCACCTCCAGCCGCGCGAGATTTGCACAGCGGCGGGAGGGGGGAAGCAGAGGAGGAAGCACCAGGGGAGAAGGCGGAACACCAGAACACCGAGCCCGGTGGGGAGAGGCCCCGGTCGTCACGCCAGAGTACAAGTGACACCTAACCCTGTTACTGAGTCCGCCAGCTCGCCGACTGGCGAGCTCTACCCTTACACCGTGAATGTGGCCCCACCCAGTGTATATACAAGTGTGTGCGTGTGGTGCATTAAAATTGGGAGCAGGTGAGTCGGAGCAGAGGGAAAAAATTTCCCCTATTCCGACACACCCGTATAAATGGAAACATTTTAATGACATTTACACAATTGTGGTCTGGAGCACATTCTAATATTTTAGCTAGTCAAGGCAGAATTCCTTACTGGATCTCATTCAATTGTGCAGGTGTTGTCACCGATAAGTTTATTTACCAAAACTGCGTGGAAATCCATCATTGCCTCCTCCGTGTCCCTGCTTTCATAAACACAGCGGGTATCGCTTCTTAAATCTGCAGACGATAATGCTGGCAAGAGCGCCCGTGTCGCACAGACGCCACATCTCGCTTGAACCTTGTCGAGCTGTCGCACATCTCAAATTCACTGGCAGCTGCCGTGCCTTCGCCGGCCAAGTTTGCAATGCCGAGGTAGCTGGCAGAGCAACAGTAAAAAAAAAAATAAAAAAAAATACAGTCGATGTTTGCCAAGCCTTTATTTGGTGACGTCTGCGAAAACTCCCACTGCGCTTCCCTAAGACGCAACACATTCACTATCGACAAGTGGGTATTAATTAAGCGCATGGTGAGGGACTCTACTTGACAATTTAGGGATTGACTGCACCTGCTCACTTGTACCAGGAATCAGCAAGACAAAACCATGTCGGCGTAGTGTATATTGTTGATGTGGATTCTGTCTTCACTTGTTTGCTGTCTAAAGCGGTTATTCCCAAGCACTAAGTGGTGGAAATTGTACTTAATTGGACCAAAAAATATGTTCTCTGTCTCTTTGCTTAATTCCTACATGTATATCAGCTTGTGTAGTTAAAGCACTATATAAAAAGCAGTCTGTGTACAACAGGCACAGATTTCACATTGCATAAGTAAATTTGTGAGTAAATTGAGACCAGATCCTCTCTATTTCTGTTTGTATGTTTTTTTGGGATACGTGTTTGGTAGTGTGCAGTGAGATTTGTAATTTAAATATGCAGCTTTGGATCAGTAAAGGTTGGAAACACGAAAAGAAAGCCAACTTTGATGTCAAAATCCATACGGGCAGCACATTAATCTGGAGTTCGGAAAATTTGGACATATTCCCCCAACTCATAAAATCATTTTTGTCAAATGCCCAGCCCTGCTTTTAATAAAAAGTCGGCCAACTAATGACACAATAGTAAAGAAAGTTGAAGTTGATTATAATGTAGTGCAGTAAAATGGAATTTATTGGTTAAATTTTGGTGTTTTATTTTTACGGCTGCCCTTCCTGACTCCCAACTCTTCCAATTTATCTGGAAACCATATTGGGCTGACATAGCTCAAATCAAAGTACAACCCTTCTGTGTGGAACCTCCCAGATCAGAGTAGTATAGCCACTTCAATTTACAGAAAGAATGAGCCACATGTTTCTTCACCAAGCCTACAGACAAAGATATGTGTACTTTTCTCAGATGTCAGGCCGCTCTGAAGTTTCTGTTGCAAATTGTGTATTTACCAGTGTGACTGCAGCGTAAATGAATGGATTGGATCTATCCAGATGATCCAAGACTGACACAAGACTGACAGTGTTGTTTGAGGTTCTGTGCACATAAACGACGATGTTGGACACATTCCTTGAAAAATCGGACAAAGGCACTAAACCGGAATTGTATATCTGTCTCTTTCTGTTTACCCTTCACACGACAAAATAATTGCTTACGATCATCTTTGAAGCAACTGACAATCAAGTCCTTTGCTGAATTTGACGAGGGGGTTTCAGTCACAAATTGTGCCCGATTATGAGTATGCGTGTACCTCTCTTCAGGCCGAACTGGAAGTTGAATCGGTTGGCCCGTGACCGGGAAGCCGTCAGCTCTGCCGCTCGAATTTGCCGAACAAAGCGAAGGCATTCATCTCTCGCGGTGAAAGGGACCCCCCCCCCCCCCCCCCCCCCCCCCAACACCCCCCAGCGAGCTCATCGACAGCCAAGAAAGAGCGACCTTTTGTACTTGCTGTTTTCCTCAGGGGGGCTTCACAAACACGTGTGACTGCAACCAGTCTTCCATCCGAACTCGGTTACCATTCCCTTTAATGACTTTGATGACTCTGGCGATCAGATAGGTGTCTGTAATTGATAAGTCCGGTCCTTGAACCCCTATCCAGCCTGTTTCAATGTTTCCCTCTTCCAACACACCTGAGCAACACATATCAGCACACACTGCAGATGCCTGGTAATGATCCTGATTATTTGATTCAGGTGGGTTGGAGACAAGGACTGTCAAGGACTAGACTTGGAGACCCCTGATGTACATTTTGTGTGGAACATTCAATCCAATCAGTCTAACAGTTTTTAACTCTGACTTTTTGCTTCCATTGCGACTTTTCCAACCCCCTATCCTAATTAAGCTTTTACAACAACTTCAAATGTACAAGAGTCCATTACTATTCATGAAAGGCAAGACAGGGAATGGGCCTAAGAGATAGATAAAGGAGCAGGGAGGGGACAGGAAATAAGAGTAGTTGTGACAAGACAGGACCAGTGACGGAGAAGAAGTAGACAGTTGGCCTTCGCGCAACATCCGCCGCACTTCCAACGTGTCTAAATTAGATGAGAAAATGTCACTGGCTGTCCAGGGATCGCGTTGACAGTAGGTGGAACTTTTGGCTACATTTGGCGTGGGGGACTGACTCAACTGGGAAATGTCAGTAGAAGCTTCTGTTATAATTGGCAAATGAATCATAAAACTCCGCTTTAATTTACTAAGGAAGTTTTTGGTAGATTTTGTTGGTAAAGTAACACAAAAAGCTAATCACAGTTATTTGCGATAACACAAAATGTGAACAGTGTATGAGATATTAACTCAAGTCACTTAAAGTGGATCTTGGACGTGGACAGCCATCAATGGCTGTGATTTGTGGCAATGCCACAAGATCGTTTAGAGCAATCTCATTGGATCCCTAGCACGTAGGAAATTTGATGACATCATTTTGAATTGTCTGATTAAAAAGGACTCTGTGACGATGGACATCAATGAAAGTAATTCAATTCAACACTAAGGAAGTGTTAGGAAAACATGCCAGGACATCGTTTTGAGCCATGTGATTGGACAAAGTATGCACTAGGTGGACATGGTGGGGCCTTATTTAGAGCAATCTGATTGGATGTTTAGTACGTGCTACGATATTGCAACAAAAAGTTAATTTCTTCTGACAGTTGCAGGAAAATATTGTAATTGTAATATAAGAACGTGTCATTTTTCCATTGAAGTCTTTCTAAATTACCATACGAATGTGACCAAAATATGTCGACCTCAGCATGCCGCTGACTTTAAATAATGTAACAAAAGCAAGCGGAGGACCACTCACTTTGTTTGCTTAAAAGCCTTCACAGCGCCTTCCAATTAATGCCAAACTGCTGATTATTAATTACATCGCTGACTGAATCGCTAATGAAATGAAGCTTGTTATAAATTAGCCCACTCGCGGTCCCTGAACATTTACAAAGACTTTTTTTTGTTTTTTCTTGTTGTTTTAACAGGATTGATCATTTTAATGTTCACCTCAGCCTTTTGTACTACGGGCGAGGCTATTTTTGGTCTCCATTAGAGGCTGTTTCGCTTTAAGCCATTTGGGGAAACAAACACAGATGAATCGTCAAAATGATCAATTCGTTTCAATTATTTCCAGTCTTAGATGTCCTTTTTGCTTTTTTTTTTTTTTTTTGAATTTATCACTATAGAATTTAATTGGCTATTTACTCGATCAACATGCACATTATCGCCTAGTATCTAGGGAAAATCTTACATAGCACAAATAGTGACCTCCTCTTAAATGCATACCTCCCTTTGCTAACCAAAACAGCAGCGCCACATAATTAACGAGCACCCTTCGTTGTCTTATAAATTATCTTATGTTAAATTGGCCATTTCCTGATGATTACTAGTGTTACAATCACTTTCATTTTAAGATGATTTTTAGTATGCGGTATTAATTTGGTATAAATGATTATAAACGTAGTTTGATTGAACGCTGAATAAGTCTTGACTGAGGCAATACCGGAGCATCGTTTAGAGCAATCCACGTGGATTCATATACAATATTCAGAAGAATGAATGTTAGGTTCATGCAGACACCATTGGATGGTTGTTTCTTTATACTGTATATATGTGCCCAGATATTGACTGGCAACCAGACCAGGATGTCCCCTGATGTCGATAATCGATTTAGAAAATGTTGGCTGGTTGAGTTAATAAGAAAAAAAAAAAAAAAAAAAAAAAAAAAAAAAAAAAAAAAAAGACCCTGGTCTAAAATGATACCTAAAAATAGCTTTGGGCACCTCTCAAGACGGTGACTTGATGCTAACCCTTGACATTTATCCGTAAGAGTGACTCACACTGATGAAAAAGACACACACAGACGCGCACACACGCAGAAGAAATACACAAACATGGTATTTGCAAGGCCTTGTGGTTTTAACGCGAGCTGTCAGCTCTGCCACATTGTTGTGACTCGTTACACGGGATAGCGCCGCGAGCGTGTCTCCTTGTGTGTGTCTTCGTGGCAAAAATAACGCTTTTGTATACATACTGTAGCATTGTGTGTGTGTGTGTGTGTGTGTGTGTGTGTGTGTGTGTGTGTCGTATGCATATCTGACAAGATCAAACAACACAGATATGTTATGGCAACGTGTCAAATGTATCAAATCAAAACGCAGCGCATGCGGATAAGCGTGTTTGCTCTTTTCATCGCCATACGCCACCCCCCCTACTCCCCACCCTATCCAAAAAGCAGTTTTGACATTACCCTGTTGTACAGTACACACACAAACGCGCACAATGCAGCCCGCAAGGCCGATTAAATCAGATTTGTTTCAAAGAGAATTTAAGTCAGCGTGAGCAATCTCGAGAGGCGATCGCAAAAAAAAAAAAAAAAACGTTCCAATAATCGCTCCCATCTTTGTCCTCCGCCGCCTTCCCTTTTCCCGTCGTTTTTCCATCAGCGTGCTCCGCAATCTGATCCAGGTCCTTCCCCGTGACCGCCTCTTCTCTGCAGTTAGGAATACAACAGATACATAAAAATATCATCCACCCCCTCAGGACGAGACGTCATCTTGATGTGTGGGGATGCTTTTGCAGGCGACATGTTCAGGGTTAACGCTGGCATTGAGATTCTTGAAGATGCTTCCGTTGCGGTGTTGTCATTTCAAGATTTGAATCGTGCATTGAAGTGCTTCACATTAGAGTCGAATGTTCACAAAATTACAACGGAATCATTTGCCTATTCGGTGAATGCGACATATTACGGAAAAGAGTTTTTAATCGCTTGTATACAAATAGTTGCATCTCTTGAGTGTGAAATTACACGTCTGAGTGCTTTTTTCTGTGAGAATGTGTCTAAGTATGCCTTCCGATGTTTCTTTTTAGTTATTTATTTATTACATTTTTGGAATGCCACCTCCACACTGAGTTTCTGTGCCTGCGATTTGACAGCTCGGCTAGGCAAAAATCTTCCATTTTATAAAGATCTACACTGATTTGAAGTCGAAGCCAAACACCAAGCAGAGCTGCAGTGTTGTTCGATGCACAGATCAACACACTGGCGCATAAAGACGATACTGTATGAGGCGTCCTTGATTTATGAAGTTCTATTTCTGCAGCGATGACGTAACCCAAATTTGTACGGAATTTGGAACATGCCGTAACTCGGGGGTCACCAGCTTGAAAAATAGCTCTCCAGTGAGTTTTTATTTTATTTTATTATTATTGTTATTATTTAAATCACATGTTCAGACATGCTTTGGTTTTTTAATAAAAACAAAATATTTTCAGAAAGATGCCCAACCAAATCTGACTATAATAATAAAGATCTTAATCTTCAATGTCTAGACAGCTGTGTGACTTTCAATACCCAACCCTAATGCTGCAATATGCCACCCTGATTTGGTTTTCTTAAGGCGACTAAATGTTGACTCTGACTTCAGTCGCCTGTGTAACTTCTTTTATCGCAATTCCCCAATAAAGTAGGGACGCACGATAATACTATTTTCAACTGATACCGATAAGCAAATAATTTAGAAAGTGCTGATGTCGATAACTGATAAGTAAGCCGATAATTGTTTGCAAAATTAACTTAAATACAAATATACTTTCGAGTCCTCCATTCAGTCGAATGATTGCAAACTTGACCACACGTACTCAGCAATCTTCAACTCAACACTGTGTTCCAACTATGTTTTGCATTTGCATTTTTTAGGGTTGGAACACCCACGGAACTGGGGGCGTGAAAACCAAATAAAAAGAGAGGGTGAAGAGAGGATTGTATTGACATCTCTGCTTCAAAGTAACTCATTTTGATTTTGCAAAAACAAAAGGGTCAGGTTTTAAAAATGCAACAAAACACTGCGAGGGTAACATTTTGTGGGGACGCAGTAACGAAAGCCCACACTGGTGATAAGCCATGTCACCATGACGCACCGTCTATGTTTTATTTTATTTATTTATTTATTTATTTATTTTAATACCCACTCACACACGTGGCCTACTTCTTGTAGGCCACATACATGGGCCTCTCCCAGGCGGAGGATCTCGCACGCATCATGACATCACAAATATGAAACATTTCCATAGGAGAGGGGAGGGGTTGAAGATTTGGGCACAACTTCAGCCACAAATACGACGGATGGACCAACGTGGCATGTCTGTTATTATCGGTGGATTTCTTTATCTGGTTTACTGTATAATATCAAATTGGTCTATAATTGCCGATAATTATCGGCAGATTTCTTTAAATCTCTTTTATCTGTTTGACGTCAAATTCGTCTAATTGCCGATAATTATCGGCCACCAATATTATCGTGCATCCCTACAATAAAGTAACTTCAGTTTGTGGTTCTATGGTCATCACAGTTGTTCGTCTTGCCATCACAAGCGCCTTTTCCCAATGCCTGTAAAAGGCAACTTGTTTCTGCCTGTCATTATAATCGGCACAGGCAGGCTATGAAGGCGACATCGTTGTCCCATTAATATTCCGCCCTCAGAGGTAGTAGCAGCACCAAGCAAGTTATCCCACTTTGCTCACTTCTTTAAAAAAAAAAATGCTGTGTGATGTGGAAATTCAGTGGGATGTCTGTGTGAAAGACTTTTTGGCCTACACCGTTGGCGGGGCGTGATTGCCTGTGAGCAAAATTGCTTGATCACCAATATTTCCTGTTGTGTGTGTCCATGTTGAGCCATTTACAAGAACAGAAGACTTGACTTAGGTCAGCCGTCGGTCTTTTGAGGACATCAGAGGCTCTTTGAGGTGGCAGTAATGGATGTAGGCGTCCATATTGCTCGCTGCCTCCCGTTTAGTCGGCCTCACACTCTCTGTGTGCTACTTTTACTCTCGCTGATTGGCTCAAAAAAGTTCAGCCTTGAAACCGTCAATAGTCTGACGCCCTCTGTTGTGTTCGCCCTCCGTTTTAACTCCAGTCTGGCTGTCTTTTCTCTGTCAATTGCAGCCATTTACACGTCTGGCACCACATAGCATGTGCCCTCCAGTTATGTAGCTACATGTGAAATATGTACGTCTGTGCGAGGAGTCGGAAATTAAAGCTGCTCGTGTGAATCCAAACTGACTCACACCCTATCCGATAATTGCATTAAGTCTCTATTTGAATATATGCTCATCACGCAGTGTAATTCTGCCCGTTCCGCCGTGTCCTCGCATGTAATTGAAATGAGTGCGTAATGAATGCATATCTGAATTAGAAGCCCCTCACTTCATTGACTTTACTGGCACCGTTGTAGCAAACAGCCGACCTCGAATGCTCCCTTGAAAGCGACGGGATTGTGCTTGCGTTCTTCGACTGTCATGATATGATGATGATGGTCACATTGTACCACAAGCAGAATGATGGGGGAAAGTTTTCATGTTGTGCAATTATTTAAAAAAAAAACCATATTTTTGCAGCTCTCTGAAATCTGCATGGATAAAACCTAAAAAAAATAAAATGGGGAATGTATGAGCTCAGTTAATAGGGATGTAATGATATCCAAACATCACGATACGATATTATCACGATATGAAGGTCACATTACGATAATTATCACGATATTGTGGGGGGGTTGGCGATATTTAAAAAAAGATCACAATTTTGTAAAAAAAACAAAAAAAAAACAAAAAAACATGTACATAACAGCAATACATATAAACCACCTACAATCTCTAATAACAATATGGAGGCACTTACTTGCTAATGCAAGCACACATTGATCTCTTCACAAGCAAATTAGGTTCCCCTTCATCTGACAATTAGCATTGATTTTAAACATAGAAGGCCAAAACATCCTTAATGAAAATTAAATTGCACTAATAAACTAGCCACTAGAGGATGGTAGAACTGCACAAGCGGAAATCAACCTGACTTTTTTAACATATGTGTTCCTTTTAAATATTGTGAACATGACGATGATGATATTGTGGCAGTTTTAATGTCATGATATCACGATATTGCCCTTATCGTTACATCCCTATCAGTTAATACTATCTTTATTTTTTAATTAGAAAATATATCACAGACCCTCAAAAATAGTATTATTTTTACTAAAAGAGGGATAGACAATCAATTAGAAAGTTTTGTAAACCATCCATGTAAAAAATAAGCAAAATATATTGCCATTAGTATAAAACCAGCATTTTTGGGGACACTTGAGTTTTAATTACATTCAAGTACTAGTCAGTCAATTAGGTGATTGCTCAGAATTCTGATGTGGAGTTGATTAGTCAGTCTTTGAGTAATTGAGGCATAATGGACGAGTGGAGTCAAGTATTATGTTTTGTATTTCATGTAATTTTTCCAATAATTTTTGACTGAAAGGTAAAATGGAGTGCAACCAGCTGTCGATATGTCAGTATATTTAAGAAGCATTTAATCTGTATTAGGAAATATTCACACAGGTGTTATATAGGTTAATGATAATATGCTATATGATCTATTTGGAACAACAATATAATAAAAACAAAAAAATATATATAATCTTTATTGTTTAATCCCTTTGGTCCTTGTTTCCCTAAAACTCTTGTTCCACATTGTGTTGTTGACATCACTGAAACAAATAATCCCATTATCTCATTTTCCAAAGGCTTTGGCTAATTGGCATCAGTGGAAAAGTTGAACGTTTTAATGAGAGACTTTCATTAGCATTAGCTCCTCAAAGGGGGCACTTAGTGACACGCACCCGGTGTTGGAATGTTATCTCATTTGTATTTGTGTGTGTTTTTTTTTTTTATTCTTTTTTTTTTTTTTAAACACTGGCTAAATAGTACTTCAGTCTGTAGACACTTAAGAGGGGTATTTAGACTTCAAACAAGCACATTGAAATGGCTCCCGGCCAAAGTGTGTGTGTTTTTTTTTATTTTAATTATTATTAGCTGCTACCTTGCACTTTCACCCTCATTTCATTTTTTTTAACATACACAATCTCAAATTGTGGCACCTACTGTAATACAAGCAGTGTCACAATTAGAAAATGTTCCAAAATCGTAAGAAACATGATTTCATGTATCTTTTCATGGGACAACTCTCAAGAAACGACACTTGGACACAATGGAAAGTAGTCAGTGTAAAACTTATCTCACGGTGTAAATTTATTGTTCCCTCAAAATGACTCAAAATTCATCCATTAATAACTGAACCCCTGGGAATAAAAGTGAGTACACCCCTAAGTGAAAATGCCCCAAATGTCAAAATGAGGTATTTTCCAGCACTGCCTTAACTCTTGGGCATGGATTCACCAGAGTTGTGCAGGGCTAACAATATGAGCAATACTTTTCCATTGTACTTGTTTTTACATGGAAAATATAGTTAATAGCCCCGTAAAGTACCTTCCAGTGCTCTTGGAGGTTTTGTTTCCAGCTGAGCAAGCAGCATCTTGTGGGCCAGGCCTCGGCAGGATGCTCGGCGCGCTCGGAACAGGTGTTCTCCGCAGGTGGGCTTTCTGACGTGATTAAGTTAAGTATGCAAATTGACTAATTAAACAAATAATCATCCCATCATCCCGTCCTGTAAGCCATCACGGTCAGTGCGCAGCGCCGTCCAAGTTTCCATTTGAGGCGTTTAAATGCAAGCGGAAGGAAGGAAGGAAGGATGAGGGAACAAAGTGGAGGCGAATATGATGGATGGCAGCGAGCGAGGAAGTGCTGATGAAGGCTCGGAATGAACACATGCGTGGATAACTTTTTACGAGTCCTCCTTTCTGCCCCCCCAAAAAACCTGCCGACGATTTTCACAAACTAACCTTTTCTCTCACGCCGATGTGACATCTCGCTCTCTTTGCCGTTTTTCGGTTAATTAAAATGTCACAGGAGGTGTGGACAGCTTGCCCACATATTCTACATGGAAAGGAACATTCGCATACAGTAGCACTTTTTCCTTTTTTAGTTTAAAAAAAAAATGTCATGCTACTTAGGTTGGGTATAATCTAGGAAAGGTCAGTTTTTTGTGAATTCAGACTTGAAGTCCATCTTAAAATAATTCAGGTACTTTATATTAAACATATCTAGAAGCTCAACAAACTAGATTTTTCTTCATTGGTTGTCCTATATTGAGTAGAAACTGCTGTTATTAATCCTTAGGTGAAAGCAGGGGTGTCAAACATATGGCCCGCAGGCCTGATAAGGCCCGCAAAGAGGTTTAATCCGGCCCGCAAGATAATTTTGTAAAGTAAAAAACAAAATAAAAAAATTGTAATGTCGGACTAATTAATCAGCCGGCCACAATCAAAACATAAATTTGTAATTTCACAAGCAGTCCTCAGATGAGCAATGCAACTTGTACGGGGAATCGTCCTGGATTTCATTATTTTACACACAACTTAAAGTTACGGGTTTTATTATTATTATTATTATTATTATTTTTTTTTTTTAAATCATAGACCGCCAAATGAGTTAAATACGAAAAAAATTAAATTACTAGTAAGGAATAACGTCCTTTTGACGTCATTAACTGCGTCACACAATGCATTCTGGGAACAATATATATGCAAATCAGGTGTATTTAATATGTCCGGAACTTGTACCGGCAAAGTGTTATTTTTTGAAACAATATGATAACAGTTGAGCTCCGTAATTTAGGGCTGGTCCACGAAAATCTGCGTATAAATGACGGTAATTATTTTGAAGTTATGTCCAGCTATTCTACTGATGCACCTCACTTGGTAATACATTTTCGTTCATGCGGCCCCTGAGCTAACATGAGTTTGACACCCCTGTCTTCAAGTAATCATTACGGTGTGCTTTTGCTCAATGTACGTTAAAATTGACTGATTGCTCCTGAGCAATGTTTTTGTTTGTGTTGAAGTGTCTCTTAAAAGTTAAGACGTCTTTCTAAATACTGTTTGAAGGTAAATGCAGAAAATGTTCAAAGTCTGAGAACTATGCGTCAAACTATTTTTCCACCATTTTAGTTTTTTTCTGATTTATTTATTTCTTGGGGGGGGTTGCATGGCTAAAATGGGTCCTAGTGACCTGCACAGTTAACTATATAACTACACTCTGAAAATCCATCTTCCTTTTGGATAATCCACATTCAAAGGCCACTTTGTTGTTGGCCATGAATACACGTTGGTAATGATTTGGACAGTGGATATGGAGCCCCCAATTACATCGCCACTCTCTCATTAACCTCTCTCTCAAGCTTGTTTCCTACCTCACACGCTCACGACATTGTGCGTCTCCTCCGCTTCTAGCGTCAGCCTTGTTTCATGTATTCATGTCGGCAACAAGTGTTACATGGTAATTAGCAACCAGCCAAGTCCTTCTGTTTGGTTTGCGTGTTCACATGCATGTTGCATATATTGCCCCCTTTGGAAGAAAGAAAAAGAAAAAAATGATCTTTGCACGCACTTGTCACTTTCCATAAATTTCTCTCCTCGCTTCCCCTACTTGTTTCTCCGCCTCTCTCGCTCTCTTTAATACCATTATTGGAGCCATCAGACAGAGTGGTGGCATTTTCTGGCCCTGACGTTGGCCCACTCAGACAGGCTCGCGCACACACGCGTGAACGCGCATATACGGGCAGGCTGCCCACTGCGTGCTAAGTTAATGAGATTGGCAAGGTGCCACGTTGCCAATATCAGCAGCAGCACCC
Organism: Festucalex cinctus; assembly: GCF_051991245.1. Lineage (NCBI taxonomy): Eukaryota > Metazoa > Chordata > Actinopteri > Syngnathiformes > Syngnathidae > Festucalex > Festucalex cinctus. Next base: position 12,668,201 of record NC_135429.1, read on the forward strand.
CCCTGCACACTTTGGCCCTTTTCCTCCTCCTCAAATGCACAAAAAAGGGGGAGATTTACGCTTTGAGACGTGAAATCGGAAATACCCAGAAGACATGGGTGTCTTACAACAAGTACAAAAACCGGCTGTGAGATTTGAAACGGTCAGATGGCAGGGGAAAATGGAAGCAGGCGAAATGGCCTGGCAACAGTTTACAATAGTCTAAAATGCATGCAAGCAGATGATCGACAATGTCGGGTTTTACCATCGTTGTTCTGTGTAGATATAAATGTGGGGTAATTAGGATTCAAGGTCACAATAAGCATCCTGCGTTAAATTGAAAATTGATTGATCTGTTATGTAGTAATAATTGATTTTATAACATGGCAGCAGCCAGCAAAGACTGAATTGTGGACAAATTAGTCTGCTGCCGAAAAGGGATGCATTCAAAATGGGAGGAACACAAACGTTTGGAGTAGAACTATAAAGACTAAACCAGGATTTATTATTTGACTACGTTGTATGTAAAAGTAAAATTAACTTGTGGTAGAAATGGGAAGTAAGTATTGAACCATTGAAGACTAAAAGCATATCTAGGGTGAATGTTTGATGAATGAACCAGTATTTACTTTGCTAGCTGAAAAGGTTGCAGTAGAAATGGAATATAAATATGAAAGGTTGGAACAGTTTGACGAAATGGATGGAAAATCAATTTGCTGCTTAAATGGTTTGCAGTGAGAATAGGAATTTTCCGGAAAATGTAAATTTGCATTTGGACGTTTTACATTTGACTTTTTCTACCGCAACCTGTTTATGTAGCAAACTATTTGGTCCACAATTCAGTCTTTGATGCATGCTGCCATGTAGGAAAAAAAAAACCCTTATAAATACAAAATGGAGACCTCGTGATTGGCAAATATCCAATTTAATATACAGTACCTTCTTATTCCAGCCTTCAACCAATTAACTTTTTGGGTGGGAAAAAAAAGGAAACGTCTTTAGTTAATTGTTATCTAACATTTTAAACTACCTTTCAACCAAAAGCCTCCATCTTTTCTGACTACATGAACATCTGTTTACACCCACGTTAAAAATTCATATTCTCATGTTCCAGTTGAATGAAGTTATTTACTTTTTTCCTTTTTACCGTTTTTTTTTTCATTCTGCAAATCTGATCCCAAAGAACTGTTTCCTTCACTGTGTTTTAAAATACGAGTTTCTTAAATTGTTGAAGAAGTGTCGGCGACCCATTTGAGGCTGAAAGTTTAATTGTGAACCAAACACCAAGAACCAAAAACATCCATATTAAACCATAATGTTGTGATTGTTCTTTGTAGTTTGTTGTCTAAAAACATTTCATCTAACACTCGGCTGTGCAATGCAATATGGCGTAAGCATGTCAAACCACCGTATTTTATCATTGACACTCACAGGCTTGGTTTCTTCCACCAGCATTTCCCATCCTTTGCAGTCATTCATTATTTCATGAATGATTAACATCAATGTTTTACCGAGTGGGGGAATGAGATGGGGAGGTGAAATGCCACAAAGCAACAGAATTTTGTTCAATTTGGGACGCCAGCCGAGCAAACGTGTGCCCGCCTTTTAAAATTTGCATAAGTTCATCTTCAGGAAGTGACGGCTCGGGATTTTCAAGGTTTTCTTGTTTTGTCGGTTATTTGCAATTGTTTTTAATATTGCATGAATCACACTTTTGATTTACTTGTGGTTGCATCAGAAGAGCAGTGAACTCGAGAGAATAAATGGAGTTGCTGTCCAAGGTCCTGAAATCACACTGGCTTCAGTTCCTTTCAAAAAAGGCTGTTTGTGGCGTGTGGAGCAAATAAACCATTCATTTGTAATAATAATAATAATAACGATGATAATAATAATAGTAATAATAATAATAATAATAACTACATTATGCATTAAATATCTTATTAAAATATTTGGGCAGTTCATCTTTGCTCCACCTCTCGTTTATTTTGAGTGTAATTTCACTGGGCACCACCAGATGGCGGCATACGATTTAATTTGACATTATGAAAAGTAGATGAAGAATGAAAACAGGAATTATTTTTAGCGCTGCCTAGTTTTTGCTGAAGAATGATTATTTAACATCTTTTTGGTCTGGCAGGGTGAATGACGGGTTAGCACATCTGCCTTACAGTGCAGCGGTTGTGTGTTCGAATTTGGGCGTCGGCCTTCTTGTGTGGAGTTTGTTTTTTTTTTCTCCAGGTTTCCTCCCACATTTCAAAAACATGCATGGTAAGCATTTCGGAGAATAAGAAATGATTTGTTTACTGTAATCACAAAGGGATCAGTACACAGACTGTTTGATAATATATAAATTGTAAATAAATTCAAATTGAATATTTAGTTATATATTTATGAATGTATACTTAGTTTGCAGCTCTCGTCTTTGTGTTTGACTGTGTGTTCTGTTTTATAAACTCAAAAAGCTCCTGAGTTGGGGAACTCCCAAATTTAGATACCACTTGCATTATAAATATAAAATATTACAAATGAAGTCATACTAATATTACTTCAACAATGTCACATTTCAGTTCCCAACACATTTTTATTGTATCAAGAGTTGAAAAGTAGAAATGAGATTTCATCAAACCTCTTAAATATAAACCAGCATTGCATGTTTTTTTTAAACTTATAAATACAACAAATGCATGCATATTAATTACTTCAATTTATGTATTTATATTGCAACAACTCCAGTGTTAATTAGGGATGTAACGATATCCAAACATCACAATACGATATCACGATATGAAGGTCACAATACGATAATTATCACGATATTGCAGGGGCGTTGGCGATATTAAAAAAAAAAAAAAAGATCACTGTATTGTAAAAAAAATAAATAAAAAAATAAATAAAAATAAAAAAATAAATATAAAAGAGCTCATACTAAAAAAAGCACAACATCGTACATAACAGCAATGCATAAATACCACCTGCATTCTCTAAAAACAATATTGACTTACTTGCTAATGCAAGCACACATTGATCACTTCACAAGCAAATTAGGTTCCCCTTCATCTGACAATTAACATAGATTTTAAACATAGAAGGCCAAAACATCCCTAATGGAAATTAAATTACACCAATAAACTAGCCACTAGAGGGTGCTAGAACTGCACAAATGGAAATCAACCTGACTTTTTTTTTTTAACAGATGTGCTCCTTTTAAATATTGTGAACATGATGACGATATTGTGGCAATTTTGATATCACAATATCACGATATTGCCCTTATCGTTACATCCGTAGTGTTAATTAGCAAAAAGCGCTTGTAGATACTTTGAAACACAACCCGTTTCCTCCATATGCACACAGTAACCACCTTTTTGTTTCTTAAATAAGACGCACATTAGGCCACTTGGCGACTTGTGACAAAAGGTTAAGCGTGAGCAAAATCCCTCATGTCCCAGCATGCCCTGATTTACGACTGTGTGTTTTTGTTCCCGCGCAGGATGTTTGCATGCTGAGGTGACATTTGTCCCGACAATAAGTCAAGCTACTTGACATTTATCATGGTAAAGCGCCTCAACACTTGTAAAAGCAAAACGGTGTGACCTTATAGTTACATTTAAGACTTGCTGAGCACAGAACCGAACATGATTATCTTCGTAAAGCTCGTTTGGACTTCATATATTTCCACGCTTTAAAAGACACATTCATTGACATGCAAATGAAAGTCGGCTAACAAACTCTGAATGATCTCTCATCCAGTAACACACTTTGCTGCAATTTCTTTCAATTTATACACTTCCATCACCGCCGTGTTGTGTTGGCAAGTGAAAAGCATAATTAGGTCGAAAATGCGCTCTGCATAATCTATTTCTTCTTTTTACCTCACTGTGATTTAATATCTAGTTCTGCCGCCTGAAAAACTGGCAATGAGCTAAAAAGGGACTGGAAATGGTTTCCAAAAAAGTCTTAGCGGTTTGCCAGATTGGATGCTCACACAGTTATGATAGTTAAAATGGACTCCGAAGCACTCAAACGAACAATTCATGTGTACAATTTGATTTGTGCTGATGGCTCCGTTTTTACGTGTCGTTTATTTACTCAAATGCAGATTTTGGGGAGGCGATCTAAACATGCTTTGCTAAGTTAATCTTACCATGATATGATTCTCCGTCAATACTATATGTTGGGCTCTACAAAATGTAGTAAGCCCACTTTAATCACCTGATCGTCCCTTTTTCTTGAGTCAAAAGATAGATATGAAATCTGAAGTGGGTGATAAATTAGGGACAGCTATAATGGACGCTCAGCAAAAACAAAACACATAAACCATGTTTAAAAGCTGTAAGCTATGATTAATCAGCACTCAAAGTGTTTCTTGGGTCCAAAGCGACGGCGTAATTAATCGGTGTGCCACTTTGACTCCATTGGCAGCCATTGATTTATCAATACATACATGTGCACAACAGCGCACGGCGACAGTGACTGATGACCAAGCGGAGGCGGGCAATAGATTCTTTCAAGGTGATGATTAATCCATAAGAAGCCGAATCCCCGAAGACAAGCGTGTCCCACCAATTAGTTATGACACAGACACGCTTGATGAGTCGGAGCAGCGGTAATGAAAATGAACAATTCGCCGGACGGGATGAGATTGAGTTACCTCTGGCCGCCGGAAGCTCATTACACAGACGGGAGAAGTCTTTGACGTTATCGATCTCGGACGGAAAAGGAATTATGATTTTTTTACCTTCGACAATCGGAATGAGTGCAGCATCATTTAGTTCCAAATTTGCAGACTTTGGAAGATGTCAGAAACTTGAAGTACAACTTTTTCACTCTTCTGCTTGTTTTATTAAAGCCATACTTCTTTTAGAGGGATTATTGTCTTAAATTCATTTGAAATGTAAAGTGCTAGACATATTTCGAGAGAAATGTGCAAATGAAATCGGGTTTGTGCCGTGGCAGACTTCCACACTCTAACAAATTGTCATCTGAGCATTAGATCGGCGCTTCTTTGGGGGGGGGGGGAAAGCTGAATCTAATATTGGCCCGTAAAGTGGTTCGCTTTATGAGGTTTGCTTCCTTCCCGCTGAGCATAACCATGCATGCTGAGTGCGGGCGGGCGGTTTTGACAGCCAGCTTTTCCCCTTTTTTTATTCAAACAACAACAACAAAAAAAGCTTGAACAGGAAGGCAATCCAATCTTTTGTTTTGGCAGCCTTGCTCGCGAGAAATTTGTCTGTTTATTTATCGCTAGCAGTGAAATTGAGTATATTAGGGATTCATAACATCTTTTGGAGACAAAAGGAGTTACTTATAAACAAATGGAGAATGTTCCATGAGATGCATTTTGTTCAAAATCCTGCTAAATTCCATTGAGAGGAGATGAGGCCAGTCTGCTGAAGTCACAGATATACATTTTGGAATCTGGGCTGCCAAGGTAGTCATGGTGATTTAGGTCCATCAGTGTGCTCGCCGTAAAGGGGCCATATTATGGAAAATAGACTTTTGAATTCCATGTATACAAATAGTTGGGTCTCTGGAGTTCCAGCCAACTAATCAAGTGTGAAATTACACAACCAAGTAAATCTTTTGTAAGCTTGTCTATTTCCGGAAGTGTTCTTGCAATTAAGTGTTTTTGAAATTGTCTTTTTGACCCAACAATGTCAAGTCCTAATATTGAGACACATGCTAACGGTTTTAAATTATGAAATAAAATGTCTTGTATGCGAAATTATTATTTTTTTAAAAAACTCTCATATGCATCCTTAAACGGCTTCCCCATCCGTCCTTGTAGCATTTCCGCTGACGTCTGCTAAGCTGATGGCTGCCTTAAAAAATTAACAGAGACAAAATATGATTTTGAGTCATGGAATCATTAAATCCTTCCTGGTGCAAAATAGGAAAGGGGGGGGGGGGGGGTCTTGGAAGCTGACTTGGATCCAGCATATTTAGGGCAGCGGGATTGTTGTATTTCTAATGACTGTTCAGCTCCTAATGGGGCCTCCTTTTGTTTTTTAAGCAAGGCTCTGTCTCCGAACAGCATAATGAGAGCAAGTGTGTGTGTGAGTGAGTGATTAAAGCAGCTACGCCTGCCATTTTAAAAAAAAAAAAAAAAAAAAAAAAAAAAAAATGAATGGGATGGGATGATTGTGGGTTTTAATACCTTTGCTTGTTTGAACGTGCACTTTTTGGGGTAAATAACCACTTGGATGAACCGCACGCCAGCCTCCACTTGAAGCTCCCACAGATGCTGAAGAAGGAACGCCCGCTAACTTGTGCTCCCCCGGCTGAGAAAGATGTTAGCAGATTCCATATTAAGAAGTGCAGTAAAAAGAAAGATTTCTACACTTTGATTGAGTCACGCGGCGTCCCAACATGGCACCCGCTCACTCGGCTAGCCCACTTTGCTTTGCGATTTAATTTTTTAAGACTTTTTGCCTCTTTTGAGTGAAAATGGGTCGAATTGGCTAGAGAATATTCATTAAAAAAAAAAAAAAAAAAAGTTTGCGAATTGTCGTCTTTATTTTTAATGGGGCCGTCAACTCAAATTTTCTTTACAATATGTTACATGCGCCCCCACTAGTCTAAACTCTTTGTCCTGATTAATATTATGTTTGTGGAATCGTAATGAAGCAGCAAAATCCACCCATTTGTATCCATCACAGGGCGGCCATTTTGTTACTGTCGACTGACAATGACAAAATGGCTGGCCCTGTAAGATGGATAAAAAATTGGATTTTGTTGCTTTATTCATATTCCACAAACACTATATTAATCAGAATGTAGTTTTTATTCTATGGGGTATATGCCACGGAAGAGGCGGGACTTCCGACTTCCGTGTTTTTGCACGATTTTGGTTCCGGTCCGCATTGCGAACGCGCAACCAAGGGGCACAAAGTCGGAAGCACAAGTATTTTGACGCAGGCCACACGTCGCAAACCGAACCGGAACCAAAGCTGATGTGCAAAAACAGTCCCGCCTCTTCCGTGGCATATACCCCATTGAAGCTGCATTGAATATATTGTAAAGATGTTTTTTGGGGTTGGCTTCTCCTTTAAATCAGCATAAAATGGCAAAGCTTTGTAAAAAGAGTCACATTTGTTATGACAAAAAATTATTTTATTCCACATTTATCCATCCTTTCAATTTTATATCCATATATATTTTTTACTGTACACTGCCCCTTAGGCTACTACTTTTGTCAAAATGAAACACCTCAACTCACTTCAAACTAGTTCCATTTTAAGAAGATGTGGCAGATCTAAATGAAGCTCTTCAATTCAATACAACATAGTTCCTTCGAACCAATATGCCACAAGATGGCATCATATCATTACTTTTGTCTAAATATAGTTCCTCCATTGACGTCAACACATTTTCTGACCAAACAAGATGATGTAAAATCTCTGTAATGCAGCTCCTCAATCCACGGCAAAAAAAAAAAAGTTAGAATGATATAAAAATGGAGGATAGGTGAGTAAATGGTGAATTTGTGAATGTTTTGTGGTTTGGGGTTATTAGAGTAAAATTACTCAAAATAATGATTTGTGTGTATTTTTCAGTAGTTTTAAAAGATAGTGAAAAGCAGTGTCGTAACCAAAACTCATTCCACAACACAGGCGGCGCCATCTTCCCGTATAATAGGTCAAATGTTACCATGGCGACATACATTCACCTGAGTTTCCTCAGTAACAAGCTCACAACGTCTTACCTACAGAACAAAACAGAAGATGCTTGTCAGTGTGTTTTTTTTTTTGCACTTCGGGTCTCATTAGCGGGGTCGGTGTCTGACACTCGAGTAATCAATAGCGCCCCCTTCAGATGACGCCTACCAGCGTCTCATTATTCCCTCCTGATGTCAATCACTAAGGCTTTAATGCACTTGTCACTTCCTTTCATCGTTGCACATGCATGACAGAGTTCCTCGTTATTGACGTTTGACCGATGAAGTCAATCAAATACTCGAGATTGTACAATTTCCCTCCTCTATACCATTGCTGGGCTCTACTTGAACACCAAGGGCAATCCCTCAGAAATATGCTTGACCAAAACTACCTCTCAGCTGACCCACTTTCAAAGAAAGCACATAAAAAGTTGTTTGCCAAAAGTTAAGCATTTAGCTGCCATTACCGGCAAGGCCAGCATGCTGATAAAAGTGCACATTATGGCTTATTATTATTCAAATAGTGAGTGCATTAGCGATTTTTGTGCCTGGTGCTCATTAGCCCTAAACGGTAATTTGACTCTATTAGGATATCTTTTCAATACGACGATGTGGAATTAGACAGCATGGCTGGATAATACGCAAATGAGGCCTGCTGTGAGAAGAATTGGGCAGAATTTGGATGGACTACTATGGGACTATATTTGTCCACCAGATGGGGCTATTCATCCCAATTCAAAGCATGAAGCAAACATTCATATTGTACTTGTATAGATGGTATATTTAACATTTTTAATATTATTAGTAAGTCAGAATGCCGAGCACAGAATTCGTCAAAGCTATCATCTCAGAGCAGTTCTGACTTTACTGGCGCATTACTAAAATTTAAGTACAATTTTGAATGTAATATTTTGTTGAATGTTGAAGTTCCACTGTGTCAAGTTTTCTTATAACATGTCCACCATGTATTTGCCGATGACATTTCCTTCTCTCACTGATACGATTGCAGTCCTGATTCTCAATTTCAGCTTTCCTGTATCAATCTACTTTTTACCACAATCCCATCCTGTGTGCTGTTCTCTTGTTTCCCCCCCCCAACCCTTCTTTTTTCCCCCCCCTGCCCCTCATTTTTATTCACATGCTCTTTCCCCTGCTAGTGACTGACAGCCCTAGAAATTGATTTTCAGCCCGGTGTGTTCCCTCTGTCTCGCTCTCTCTAGGCATTTCCCTTTATTTAGCCTCCACCACTCCAGGGTATAGTCTAGACCACGAGTTTGACGGGAGCCGTCTAATTCTTGGTTTGACGGGCGCTCAGTGACAAGACCCGGGGGGACGTTTCAAACATGTTCGGTTTCACGTTTGGCGATACCTCCGTCCCCCCCCCAGTTTGGCCTTTGACAGTCTCTCTTGCTTTTGCGCTGTCTTAAAAAAATCCCACGGGCATACTTTAAATTAAGACAGCATCCATTCATTTAACCGCTGGACTTTGCTCCAATCAGAAACACGACAGTGTTACCGGTGTGGCCTGACTTGATTGGTAAGTTGCCCACTGGGCGAAAGCTATTTGTTGATCATAAATCAGAAAATGCTCAATCATACAGAATAGGCCCTTAAAGTGAAGATGCTTGTTCGATGAAAGAGATGGACAAGCAGAGGAGCAGGACGACAGGAATGCATTGGACGTGACCAGCGGTTGAACAAAAGCTTGGTTTCATCACCAAATGAGCCTATTGATCAGAGGATTCCTCTCCCCTTGTGGAAAATGACGGGCCCTGTAATTGATTTCCCTGCCGGCTGTGTACGCATTGTGACGGGCTTAACGCATTCTCTTCGTCTCACCGTAATGTTTTGATTCACCGGGACAACGTGAACAACCGGAAAGCATATAACACAGAAGATGACTTTTTGTATTTGTTCTTTTTTTAAATGCAGACATTTTTCTTTTGCATAGGTGTGCGCTTAACAATGGACAAATGTAAAGTATGTACAGTATGTGTATCTTTTTACAGAGAGCTCAGAATTGTTCATTCGGCAGTCTTACCGATTCAACATCTTATCATTGCTCTCGCTTTTTTTTTTTTTTTTTTGTGTGCGTGCATTTGTGGGCGCATATGTGCGTGCGTGCATGTGAATACGTGTAAATTTGTACTCAATTCACCTAAAATCTAATAAAAATCCCATTGCCCGTCACCTTAAGCGGATACTTCAGTCTTGCCAGAGTCATGAAGTTCAGAAGGTCAGGAGACCAGAGGAAAGGTCAAAGAAAATAAAGATAAATTAAAGTAAAATCCAGCACCAACTAAACACCTCCTTCCATCCCCATGATTACAAAACCAGTGTCTTACGCCAACCCCAGAAACCTCTAAATTCCAACAAATTAAGATCTCAAGAGACCAGAAGAAAAATGAAAGAGAGGAAGGAGGGAAGGATAGATGAAGCAGAGTTAGATCCACAGACCCCAGCACCCACTGATTCAACGAGCAGTGGGAGGGAGAAGCGAATTCTGTTCAGTATGTGTATCTAAAATGTTGTACAGTTTAGATTTGAAAGAAAATTAAAGAATATTTGAGTTTTTCTGACGAAAACATAACACACGAGATTTAAAGATGAGTTTGGAAAATGGATGTCTAAAGCATGTGTTTACAAGATAGATATACTTTCTTCACTTCACAAGAAATGTCACAGTGGGCGTCATTCGTACTATTCAGTATTACTCATGTATGAGACACCAATGGTTGTTTTGGAGGAAAAGGTCCAATCCAATTTATTTGTGATAAAGTGGCATATAAGACTGAAGTCTACCATAATGGAAATGCTTGAAATAAATCTCCTTAGCGCCTCTGCCAGCTCACCCGCTGATTCGCTTTTCACTCCAATCTCAACACTGAAAGTCACTTACTTTACAATCAGGTATGTTTTGAATCATACACTCACAATTTAAAAATATATAATTCAGAAAACACGTTTGTCTGAGGCAAGGCTGTTGAACAGTTAAAGCAATGCTTAGCAAGATTCAGTTCGCTGATTATGGCGGCACTATATGGACGAAAGCGGTATTGTTTTCCCTTGAATGAGAATAGGGCTGCCACAAACGACTATTTTGCTAGTCGACTAATCACTAACAGTAGTCACGATTAGTCAACTAATCGTATCGTATCGTCAGCCTACTTAAATAATTGCCCAAAGTCTTTTTTTCCCACCCTTTTTTCTTCAGAAAACCCCAAAGACGGAACCACATTCTGATTACGTATTCATTTCATTTTCATTTCAGGGATATAATTATATAAACATAAAATAATAAACTATGGATGTAGCCAATTTTAACAAAGGTGGCCAGCATTTTTTAATTTATACGACTTAGGCCAATATTTTTAAGGGGCTGACAAGCAAGCAGCTACTCTTATATAACCATCATTAGCATATAGCTTGAATTTGTTCAGAAGTATGTACAAGTTAGTAATAAAGATGGTGACAGGTGAAAGGTAATAATACATTCAACTTTTATTAAAGTGCAGTTTGTGCCAGAATTCCTTGTGCAATCCAAAAAAGAGAATAGTACATTTGAACTTTTAGCTCAAATACTGTTGCCTTTAACATTTATAACAACAAATGTTGAGTGCATTTGAAAATAAAACCCAAACTAAACAGCAATGACTAATATGAATACAACAAAGATGTAAACAATATAAAAATACTTGAGGCATGCACGCTGATGGCTTCGTAACAAAGCTCTTCATTGAAGTGGAACGGAGTCTTTTAGCACTGTAACGCAGCTTTAAGACATCGTTGTCACATTTACTATTATGCCATAACATCGCTGTACAACGTTGCACGTTTTATCACACAGTGTGTTCTAAATACTGAAAGCGTCTCCGTTAACGTCCACGTTAGCACTTAGCTACGCTAACCATCCAAATAACTTACAGAGATGACGGTCCCTCGCCGTCAGAAGGATTTGACAAAAGGTGCGTCTGTCTCAAATGCTCATGCATTGCCGATGTGCTGCCGTGAAAGGCAAGGTCTGTCTTGCACATTTTACATTGGACATTATTTGCCTTAGCGTCTTTGTGGAAATGTTCCCAAACTTCCGAAGTCCGATGTCAGTTAGCCATGATAGCATACTGTGTACAGGTGCTATAGCTTCCGGTGACGTCACGTCTGACCCGGATTAATGCTACTGCGCATATGCGTTCAGTGAGAACATGCGGCAGGCAGTCAAACGAGCGGTTGAGGCAGTTTTGGAAGAAAAAAAAAAAATTAAAGCTGATATATATTATGTAAAACTGACTAGTCGACTATTTAAATTAGCCGTTGACGCTTTTGGTCGTCGACGTAGTCACGACTAGTCGACTAATCTTGGCAGCCCTAAATGAGAACCACATTTTCCATGAGGACAAGCGCATATCGTGAAATCCGGATGTCCCGGGCGCAATTGGACTGAATTACATTGTTTCCAGTGGCTGGTTTCTATCTTTTCTTCATACAGCACTGTAACGTTTCTCAAGTATGTTAACAGCGGACGGTGGTTGTGATCTTACCTTCTTTATTGTACGCACACACAAACGCTGTGCTCCCCCTTCCTTCCTTCCCGCGATGCATACACAAGCATTCATTAACAAGAATGCACACAACTTTTTGAGTGTTGCGTGGCTGGTCGGGCCAGTGGATGTATGCCGTAAAGCAGTCTGCACATTTGTACTTTTTTGTGTGTGGCCGAGTTCACACCATCCACCTCAGTTATTTAATGGCAGTAAAAATGATAGAGACCACCTCAGGCCATGATAAAGGTTTCATTAATCTAGCTGTAAGTCAATGTTTCATCAGCAGAAGTATGAAAATATGAATTGAAGTTTCAAAAAGTATTTAGTGCTATTTTAACTTATCTGAGTTATTCCAGATGCATTTCTTACCATGGACAAGTAATGGAATCCCATTCATTAAGATGCTTTTCATCCATTTATTTTTCCCTTTGCTGAGTGGGCATGCTCTTTTCCAGCAATGCATCACCATTCCTCATTAGCACTGTTGAATATATTCGCACCTAGCCAATTCCTTCCGCGACTCTTTGACAGTTTGCCAATTAGTGTCTTTCTGTAAATCCTCTCGACAAAACTAGTCACACTCTGCAGTTATCCTTTAGACACTTTTTTTGTTTTTTGTTTTAACTCGACAAGAAAACCTTTTGTATTTTGTAGCTCCTTTAGTTAGCATGGAAGTGTGCAGATACCAGATTGAAAAAGGAATGATATCTTAAAATTATTCAAATTTGAGCAGAGCCACATGGGTCATGGCGGCGGTTAACAATGATTATTTTATTTATTTATTTATTTATTTTTGGAGGAGGGGGCGTCATGTGGTGTGGTCGAGGGTTACAAAATGAGGTCGATTGAGGTTAGCGATGGCGGAATGAAGAAATGACGTGATGAGTGATGGGTTCAAACAGTCGAGGACGCCCGGGAATGCTTATACACTGTGCGGTTATTTGTAGCTGTGCTTGTGTGCGTCTTTTATTTTGGTGTGTACGTTTTGTGTGTATTGAGGATGGCTGTCAGTTTCGGTCTGGCAGTCAGCATAATTAGAAATCTCTTTTACCCCTGTGTACTCTTCATTCTCTCCCGCTCTCTCTCTCTCTGGCTTCCATTCTATATTTTTCCATCTTGTTTCAGCCAGCATCCTTCCTCCCTCCCCCACTCCTTTGCCACTACCCACCTCTCCTCGCTTTGAGTGATGACTTTTAAATCATCTTTTTTTTCCCTCCCACTTTCTAGCATGGTGACTAACGTCGAGGAGGGGTGAAGGGGGGGGTGAAAAAAAAAACCGTTCTTTTTCTCTGTTTGCTCTGCAGTCCGTCTGTCCCCTTTTCACCCGCCGATCCGATTTAATGACTCCACTTCATCTCGGACCAAGACATCCTCTAATCTATTAAGTTCAGATGAAGCCCTGATGGACTTGTCAGCGAATCCGCCAGAGCGTTACGTTAAACACAACGAAGGGGAAAAGACGAGAAAAGGCTGCTGCTGCCCACTTTTCGATGTTATTAGGACCAGACAGTGCAAGGGGGCCTTGTTTATTTTTCTTTGGATGACTGAATGGTGGTTATGGGTGGGGGCTCAACACGCTTCAAAAGTCACCAATTTTTCCAAGCATGTGTACCCTGATGAAAATGTACATATTTTAGGGGTCAAGAACATTTTGGAATTCATTCCATGAATTCTAGGGCCCGAACTTTGATGAAGACTCACTATAGATTTAGTCTGAATGAGCCCCAATTGAAAGCAGGTATTAAAGATGTCTATTTTTGTCTCTGCTGTCTAATGTGGGTGGACCATTTTGTTAGTTTGATGGATTCGCTATGAAAAAGGTGAACCTTCATCACTGTTCATATTTTCTTTTTTTTTCTTTTTTTTTAAACCTTGGTCTTGACATATTGCACATCCCAGTGTGATTAAATACAGTGAACACCTCTGAGAGAAACAGGTACAGTCTGCAAAATGACCATCTGAGTGATTTGATACAAGCCTCACATGAAACGACAATACTTGAAAGTACAAACCTGCAGACGGCTGCAAAGTTCACTCAGCGGAAACAATGACTGTCGAAACAATTCTTTGAATGTTCAAATAGTATTTGTTTAAATGCAATATGTTTGTGTTGTTTTAAAGTGAATGTTTAAAAATCTTTCACTCAACTCAACTCAACTTTATTTATATAGCGCTTTCAAACAGCCTCAGCTATCACAAAGCGCTTTACAGAAACACACCAAAAAAAACAACATATTGAACACATTGAAAAGCATTGGTTTCCAATGTTTTAGTATTTTTGTTTCATCAAAAACCCATGGAAACGTTTTTTATGTTTTTTTTTTGTTGTTTTTTTTTTTTTAAAAGGGAAAAAAAAAACTTCATTTTTCCAATGAAACACATTTACAGTATCGGCATCTTGGTATTTGATTTTATTTATTTATTTTTTTTAGTAGTTTCTCAGATCAATAATTTTAATCTCCCCATATTTGTGAGTTGATTTTTCTTTTAAACCAAACCCACCTGAATTATTTTCATATTTCCATTGGAAAAAACAAAAACATGTTCCAACAGTACTGAAACTCAGAGGAAATTACTTGGACCAAAAACACAATTTGGAGATTTTGTTGAACACTACAAACGCTACATATATGTAAAATATACTGCAATGGATTTATTCTGTCGTGTACACCAGCATTTTCTTGTCTGAATGCAAAATCTCTTCTATGTTTCCAGTTTGAACATCTTCAATTAACTGGCGGCAAACTGAAAGTTTTCATCTGCGCTCTCTTGCAGGTTTTATCTACACTTGCGGCGGCACCCTGAAGGGCCGAAACGGCAGCGTGGAGTCGCCGGGGTTCCCCTACGGCTACCCCAACGGGGCTAACTGCACCTGGGTCATCGTCGGGGAGGAAGGCAGTCGCATCCAGCTCATCTTCTTGTCCTTCGCTATCGAAGAGGAATACGACTTTTTGTCCTTATACGACGGACACCCGCACCCAGCCAACTTCAGAACCAGGTAAGACAACTCTCATTTGTGCTTCAAGTTTCTCCCTGCATAGAGATTACAATTCTAGTATAAAGTGAAGAAACTAGGCCTTGTGAAAGGTTTTTTTTTTTGTTTTGTTTTTTTTGAATAATTTAACTTATAATATATGAGTTCATGACTGTGTCCATGTTAGATGCATGGTTTTGGTGCTTCTATATCAGGATTGGCCCAAAGCATTGCTTAATTTAAAATAAACCTAACACATTGGAGCGCCAACATGGCCAGGAAGGCGGAGGCTCCGTAAAAGAGAACAGCTCCACCCAGCAAAAGAACGCAGATGCCAGCATTGCGACCCGGCAGATGCAAAGAATTGTGCTCCATAAACCACAACGAGTTCATTGGCAGTTTACGCCAACGTTAAAAGCTACAAATGTATATCAGATCTTAATCTAGGACTTTTTTTTTTTTTTAATTTGGTAAGAAAGTTGTTTCTCCAAGTTACACAAACACCCGTGCGTCACCGCCTCGGGAAATAGGTCTGGGGCTGCATTGTCAACATGAGTCAGCAGAATTTGCAGTCTACAGGGTTCACGCAAAGGTCCGACTTATTTAATGAGATTAGGCAAGACGCGGTTCCGAGATGAGGGGAAGCGATTTAGGTCATCAAAAGATGCAAATGAGTCCTCCTGATAGTTGCTGGAAAGCAGTCCTCTCACCATGGGACGCTTTGGCTGGCATCCGTTAGAAGCCTGACGCAATCAGCATTCTCAAACAAAAATGCGTTTATTGTTCAAATACCGTGTGAAGACGCCAAAAAGGAAACGGTGAACGTGGGATTTGGTTTTGTGATGCCCAGGGAGGAGATAAAGCAGTTAAAAAGGAAAGCCAAAGTAAAAGACGTCCTGGGTTGACTCGCGTTTGCCTGCTTAACGTAGCAAACGACTGCAAGTAAATTGACGGGTATTTTTCCACATTGCCTTCACAGCTTGCATTGTGAAGTCAGTCTACGTTTCGCTGTACGTATGATTTCTTTTGGGCCTAATTGGTCACTTAATGGAGTGTCTAATGTGAGCTTTGAGAGAAAAAAGGGCGGAAAACAAAACTCGCTGCATAAAGAAAACCCATTGAAAGCAATTTAATGTCCACACTGAAATGTGTCATTTTTTAAATGAACAGGCACAGTGAGGAAACAGTTGCGCAAAATGAGCTCACGGGGCTCGCTATGAGGTAAGCAGGTAAGTGGTAATGTCATAATCTTCTCTCTGTGTAGCTTTCACACACACAGTTTAGAGGAAAGTCAGCAAGAAAGTTATCGACGATAACAGACATGCAGTATTACATATACAATCACCGCTTGCTCAAAGGCTCAAATAGGGAAGCATACGTTTGTTAACGACTGCTGGTAAAGGCATCAAACAAGTTTTTTTACTTAGGGTGGAATGGTACATTGTGTTCGTGTATGAAGTGTAACTTGCCTTGCACTGTAATCCGTAAACAAATACAGTGCAGCTCTGCCGCTAGCTCATGGACATCGTGGCTGGTAATAAGCTCTTGGCAGTACATCAAATTCGCAGCCAAATCAATAACAAATGCCATCTGCATTTTTATTGCACAATAGTTGTGACTGTCGGAAATTGTTACTTTTGAGATTGTCTGTTCCCTGTGACACAAAAGAGAAACATTTTTTATGCTTTGCATTTTGTTTCCACATTGAATCCAATGTGAATTGTGACCTTAAAAGCAATGACAACAGTAACGATCTTACACTTGCTAACTATATTGAGATTTTTACTTTTAACCTCTGTGTATTCTTCACCTCATCTAACAAGAACAAAAATGAAAATATAACTACATAGGGTTAAGGTTAGGCTCAAAGGGACAAAGATAAACCTTTGCAATTGAAAGCTAGTATTGCGATTGGCTGGCAACCAGCCCAAAGTGCACCCTGGCTAAAGAGTGACCCTAATGAGGGCAATCACAATCGAAAAGGGACAGATCTATTGTGTGAAGGCTGTTATTCCGACTTTTTGTTCCTCCCACTCTTTCTTCTTCCACACAATTCATCTGATTCATATCATTCCAAGTTCCAAAAAGTCACACCATCTATATCTTATATATTTTTTTTTATTAAAAAAAAAAAATCACAGTTTCCCCATGATTAAATATTTTTTCTATAAATTCCCCATTTTTTCCAATTGAGGCCATATTTCCCCCAATAATTATTTATTCATTTCCTTTGGTGCATTCAAAATATCAGATTCAGATAGTTCCAATTTGAAATATAAATCATTCTGCTTAGAATCAATTCACCTGATGAACGATTTTCAAACAACTAAAAATTCCCATTTTTTTTAACCCCCAAAATTCCCATATTTCGATATTCTACATTATTCATTCCTCCCTCAACATTACATGGCCGATTCAAACTATTCCAACTTCAACATGTGCAGCCACAAATTTCAAATATTTAAATCTTCACCTCCAGTTTCCATCTATATTGACCAATTAAAACCATTCCAACATATTCAGCTCATTCCAGATCATTCCAAATTATCCCACAATCTTGTTTTTTAATCAGCCTTTCAGTTTTCACATGCAATTTCTCCAGAAATTGCAAATGTCTAGTTATTACTTCGTATCTTAATATGTTATGAGATGAATTCATTGCAAATAACCATTAAACAAACCAAAGATGTGTTTAAGTTTGTTCATACGTCATAGACACACTCCAGCTTCCTAATCAGCACTAAATCTATTTATGAGTTAACTACTTCAATGGCAACAATTTGTTCTAATTACAAGTTTTCATAATTAATTAAAGGGCACCTCGCTTGTGCCGCATGTTCCATCGAGCAGTTCCAAGTTGGCCCGCTGACAGCCGCTGGTGTTGTGCGAAAAGTCTGCTTGGCCCACAGCACGACAACATTCAGCCACTTTGGATGAGGCACACTGATTCAAGGACGTGGCAATTCAGCCTCGTTATGTTTGTTTACGTGCGGATTTTTGTGCGCAAGTTGGAAAAGTTACGGCGAGTTAGCCATGCATGTATTCATGCAACTCCGGGAAAAGTTGCTCATACAGTACGGGCCTCTCATGGGATTGACAGACGGGACGCTGCTTCCTCTCAGGTTTCATGCTAATTCAACCTGACACATTTGCATACAGTTTCCTGCTTTTTTTTTTTTTTTTACCCCACTCCCGTCTTTCCCTGAATTGTGTTCTATATATAACTCCCTAGTTGTTATTCAATTTGACTGGTGACCTGTCATTTAACTGCACACTCAATTTTGTTAGGGTCGGTAACAAAGTGATCATTGGGGATATTTTGGTGCTAAAAAACCCCACCCCCAAGCACAGAGTGCCTTGCTTTGGGTAGCTTCATGTTGTTGTTTAAAAGAGAAAAGTAGTAAGTATTAAGTTTTGCTGTACTTATATATGTCTACCAACAAGTGTAGTAACTTGAGAGTGAGAGCAAAAACTGAAAATTAAAGCCGTTCACAGTTCAATTCACATTGGGTAAATTAGGGAAACAAAATGCAAAACTGCTTATCTTTTCTGGGCAGGAACATATAAACATTTAAACTGACAAAAAAAAAAAGAAAAAAAAAAGCTTACAACATTAAGTTACAAATTCTACCATAACATTAAAACAGCAGCACAACAAAAACATTGCTTCTTCATTTCCTGTATGTTAAGATTTGTCACCCAGTATAAACACCCTTTCATATTTCAGCTGTGTGAATGTTTCATCAGTACGTGTGTTTTGCGTGCATGAATGCTTTAAACGTTGGCCGTATTTATTTTTGCGCAAGAACAAACTCAATACGTTAGTCTCCTCTCAGGGGCCTCAATGCAAACCGGGGGGGTTGTGTTTGGGCGTCTGATTGGCTTCGATCCGCCGCGTCTCAGGCTGGAATCTTTGGAAATGTGTTTACACCGTCTGCTATATGAATGTTGTACACATGCGGCAAGCGTATTGCGAAGTCAATAAAGTAGGTTTTCAGCGAGACACGGCTGGTCAAAGGCTGGTGAAAAATGGAAGCGGCAAATAATATCGCAAAATGTAATTTCTAAATACAAGGAAGAGTCATTGAAGTGTTGAATGAAGTGTTAAAGTTTTTACAAAGAAGACAAGGCCAAGTAAATATATCGATCAATCTGATAAATGTAAGTTAATATTAGTAACGCATCAACTAAGGGATAGAAAGTTTAGCGGTCCTAATGGGCCACAAATAATTATTTCAATGAGTCAAAGGTCCTTTTTTTTGTTTTGTTTGTTTAGTCAAGCCGAGTCCACACAGTCAGTACTCAACCAAAACGCATTTGGGAGGAAAACATTTTTCAATTTGGGAATTCAGGAGCCCAACTCGCCGCCAGCCTCACATACACTGAACGGGCTGGTCAACAAAGACAATGTGTTATGTCCAATTTGGAATGGTGCCTTTGGATTGTAAATGTTTATATTTATCACAATGAGGAGATGAATTTACATGCATGACTGTATGAAATTGTCAGCTATATTCAGTAAAGTTAAGGAAATGAATTGCATCTTTATTATTAACAGCAGGGGTGTATTTATTGACATACAGGGCCACTGGCCACCCCAAAATGTATCTTATGAGCTACATATAAGAATGCCTCCACTGGTCTCCCTTTGCCTGTATAATTGCGTAGTATGGTATTGGGTTGTTTCATTATGCAGTGGTGAAAAATATCAGTCTGTCAGTCGTCTTGAAGTTGTTTGCTGATTATGTGTGAAAAGTCAGCTCCTTTGCAAAATAATTCATCATTTACTTTCGTCAGCACCACCAAAAAAAAAAATGCTTTTTAAATAATTCACCCTGAGAATTTACTGCGTGAAGCATTTTGTCGTTGATTTAACCGTGTCGCTCGGTTTTGAAAGCGCACTTCTGTTTGTCGTCAGTTCATTATTGCCGCTGTGAGCCACTCTGCGAACTCAATATGATGGTATGCTATCCATCAGGCAATGAGGAGTACAATTGAGGTCAGATGCGGAAAAAACAAACAGAGGAACTTCGAAGCCCCTAGAAAAGCAATCAATGCGAGCGTATATATGCTGGAGTGTAGGGCATCCATCTTGAGTTGGGTCGGCGGGGTGAACGACAAGGTTACTTGGGGCTAAAGATGAGATTGTTGTAGAGGCGAGAGGGCGAGGGGGTTGCTGCACTCGCCTACTAAGTTAAGATGTCGTGATGTGTGTCTTCAATTGCACTGTGGTGGCTGTACCTCCATTTTGGGGGTAAAAAAAAAAAGACAATAGTTATTTTGTTTGAGGTGAACCAGGTGAACAGAGTTTCGGCTGCTTGTCTGATGTGATTTATTACGGGCATTTTCACTCAATGGACTGCTAATGGGAATATAATGTTTGCGGCCTATTTTGATTTTAAGCGTCTGCATTGTTTGGGGATTGAGCTGCCGCAATCCAATGAGATCTAGTAGGCTACAAACACAGACAATTGCACCTTTACTACCATCATAATACCCACTTCGTCTTTATTAGTGCATGAAACAAGGAGGTTTTGGTCATATTTTGCATTTCATTGTGGCTAAACACAGTAGAAGCATTGACTCCAGCTCAGGTCGGCCATTTACTACGTGGTTATTTCTGTGCTAAGCCCTTTTTCACACTGCACTTAATTAGTGTGACAGGGTTGCGTTTAGAGTGACCCTCACTCTAAACAACACCAAAATTTTCTTCAAGTTGGTGGCTCCAAAACAATGTAATTTATTTATTTATTTATCTATTTATTTATTTATTTATTTAGAGTTGTTTTTATATTTTTAAGTTATAGGACAATAAACTCTTAAAATATTTTGTTGAATTGCCCAACTCATTTTCTTTATGCTTGTAGCGATAATTGGGTCGTCTTTTGGACGAATTAATAATCTGGACGTTACAGAGGTAAATTGTATTTACCTCAATAACCTCTGGGGCACCACGTTTGTTTTGCTTTGTATTAACAGGAGCAAACAACGACCAAAATCCTTCTTTTATCAGTCATTGATAATCTAAAGTCGCCACACTCGATATTCAGTGGTTCGTTGTACTAACAAAAGAATAATAATCCACTCGGAAACACAGATGACTTAGGCGGAATAAAGTTTATAAAACATGCATTTATTCACGATTGCTACACTACAGAATCAAAATACTGCCTATCTAACTATTCTACCGTCAGAAGAAAAGAAATAAAATAAAGCGAATGAAAATAAGGAAGGAATGCGAATGAATAAAGAAACAGGGAAAAGAGAAAATTTGACCTGCCAGATTTGTGATGTTTCAAACGTAAGTGGCACACAGTGGATACGCCGAGGTAGAAATCAAGCGCACTTACGAGCCCTGGAGTTGCGTAGCAACGAACAGAAGTGGCGGCCTTTTTGACAAGGGGGAAAAAAGAGTCAATGTTCGTTGAAAAATGCAAGGAAAAAAAAAAAGTTTATTCCACAGGTTAGCGAGGGAGCCGCGCCAGGGGCCTGACGTAGTTGCGCGGCTCGTCCCTTGATTGGTTGGTCGACTTGGCGAGGTTGGTTCTGCTGGGCAGCTGTCCGAGCTCAGGTGTTGCAGCTCGGTCAGTACGCGCCTGCGTACGGGGAAGGCCAGCCGTTGGAGGTGAGCTAGCACCGCGGCGGGGCACCACCGACTAGCAGTTGAGGTGCTGAGCGGCTGAGGTGCGCAACCTTGAGTCCGGGATACGTTGCAAGTGTACCCCGGGGCCGCGAAGGTCGGGCGGGTAAGCACCGATAGTGGAACAAAAAAAAATAAACAAAAAAACAAAAGAGTCTTTAGTCAGCGTTGCAGTTTGCACTTGCTTTGGCGTGGCGTGGCGCGAGGATCCGATCTCGTTAACGGATCCTGCCAGGAAAGAAAAAGCCACGTGGTTTGCAAGTTTCTTAGACAAAAGAGTTCGAGCAGCCTGGCTGGCCCACTTGCAAGTCGGGCCAGAGTTTTTGGAAGAGGCTTGTGAGAGCAGGAACAGGCAAGAGAGCAGGAGGGCAAAAAAAGAAGAGAGCGGGCAGTGGTCTGCTCGTGTTTTTATAGTCTCTGGGTGGGGCGAGCAGGTGAAGGCACACCCTTCTGTTCGCTCGCGCAGACTCTCAGAGGAAAATTATTAAAAAGATTAATAATTTGGCATTAAATTTGGTCAGTCTGGCAAATCAGTTTTCCCACACAACCCGTTTAACACCCATTGTAATTAATGCATCATAAACTAACTTGTGAGGTAACTTCTACTTGTCTAATCTGACTGAACTGAGAGACATTGATTATCTTTCATTCTTTATGGAGTACACATGAAATAGGATGTTCATACACACAAAGATATAACATGAATCATTCGTAGTTCAGTTGTCTGTCAAGAATTATCATGATATAAATGTGTAAAATGCGGTTACTTATGTGAATTGTCACTAAGGATAGTTCCAAGTTTCGCCACTTGGAGGTGTTGTTGCTCCATCTAGACGTTCCAGGAAGGGCGAGGCGCCAGAGTATCCTTTTGTGATTGATAAGAAGTCATGAACATTCCTTTGATCGGTCATTTGTGTATTCCAAACCATTGGAGCCATTTGTTCGGGCTCCGAGCAGACTGCTGGAAATACACTCCTTTGGCAGACGCATAAATTCCTTTGTCACCTGGTCAGCGGCTTCAAAAGAGTTTTGTTGGTGGCAAGGACCACCTGTAGAGCTGACCAGGCTGGATCCTGTCTGGGCATTGGCATATTCATGCACTGCAGAGAATTTGCTTCAAGAGAAGCAAACTAAAAAAAAAATTAGAGGGTGGAATGGACCTAGGCAATAGTTGTTACAGACCCCCCTTCGTCAAGCGGGATGAATCTTCAGGATGTCCAGGTTGGCGGGTCCAGATGATGCGTGGCCAGGGTCCAGGCCACGGTCAGACGGCCGGAGTCCCACTCACGCTCTGCTGCAACACTCAAGACATACCACTGGTGCCACTTTTCCCTAACCTCTGCCTGGTTATGTGTATGCAGGGTACGTCTGTGTGTTTTCAATGTGTCTCTATGTGTATTCAGTTAACAGTGTGTCTAACTTGGTACTGTGTCAGCTAACTGAGGGACTCGGGTCCCAAAACAGGCGCGGGCCTGGGAAAGACGCAAGACGCGAAATTCCAAACAAAAGAAAAGGAAGAAAACTTTTCCTAAGGCTATAAGGCTAGTATCATATTATGAGTAACTAGGGGAAGCGAACAGCAAATTAAAGAAAAGAGAGAGAGAACGAGAAAAGAGGCTGTCGCCTTCTAAAACTCAAAAACCCGGGACTATACTCAGGCCATAACTCTCTTATAAAGACGGGGAGGTTGTCTCAGGCACCTGCGTGTCGGTGCAAATCTCCACCCCTGGGGGTGTTCGTCAAAAAAAAAAAAGTCTTAGGTCGGTTAGCGCGACACTATCGTTGCTAGGTACTTAGCTATCGCGTCTTCCTATGGCGTAATTAAACACCCAAAAAGTCGTGCGTTATCCAAGAATAACTGAAGGGAAAAGGGAAAGAAAGGGAGGAGGGGAGAAAAGGGAGCAAAAGGAAGGAAAAAAAAAAATCAGAGTATCCTTGGCAGTTGCGCTAGACTAAGGGAAGGAAGGCAAAGGGGCTTAGTTAGATTAGCTAGACTCACTAACGCTTTAAAAAGAGTACTCTGACCTGCTTTTGAAGGCCTTAAGTACGGGGGAGCTTTTCATGGCTAGCAAAAACTGATTTCACGCAGCATACCATTCATAAGTATCATAACACCTTGAGTGTACATAATCTTTTGAATTTGAGTTGCAAATCATTTTGTAGTTGTCTAGTCTAGTTCTGCATAATGCTATCGGTGTTACAGCTAGGACCGTATCCTTAAGTGTTGCACCAAGCGTCTGCAAATAAGTAGCAAAACACAGTATGCTAACCTCTCGCAATCAACAAAGACAAGCGGATTAGCGTCGCTCGGTATGGTATCACTGAGGGGTTCGGTAGGTGCAGCGGGGTGTTGACCCCCCTTTTGCACGTGTGATACTTTCAAACATCGTAGTCAGCGAGGTCGGTCGGCGGAATTTGGCACGTCTGTCGAAGGTGGCGGTTGGGTCGCTGACTCGGAGTCGGCTGGTGACCCCCCTTTGTCAGTTCCGCACGTATGCTGGTCCTGAGATTCGCTCGATCGCGTTCTCAGACGTTCAAACCCGCAGTGACTTTTGATCTGGTTTCGGTGGACCCATCTCAGTTGGTCCCCCTGACGTCCTTTATTCATCCTAATTTGATAGGCGACGGGTGACAGTTTGTCGACGATTTCATGTGGTCCTGACCACCGGGGAAGAAATTTTCGGGCGATGCCCCTCTGGGCACGCGGAGTATTAGCATTTGGTTGCGCGAACAAGTAATACCATACTCGATCACCTATTTCAAACTCGGTTTGTGAGGCTTTCCTATCGTAGTAGGTTTTCTGACCTTCTGCACTTTGCTTAAGCCGTTGTTGGGCAAATGCAAACGTGGCTCGGAGGTGGGCTTGCAAGTCCTCCACGTACTGGGAGGCCGTGTATGCCGTGGCTAGGTTTGTTTCGCCTGGCTGGTACATCAGGTGCAGGGGGAGCGTCATTCGCCGTCCGGTCATCATTTCAAAAGGGGCCACCCCTGTGGATTCGTGAGGGGTGGCTCGAATTGCCATGAGGATCAGTGGGAGTCGGGTGTCCCAGTCCCGATGGTTGGAAACAACAAACTTTTTCAGCAAATTTACCACGGTGCGATTAGTCCGCTCCACCTGTCCTGATGACTGCGGGTGATGGCTAATATGCAACTGGGCTTTGATTCCGAGCATTTGCCAAAGTTGTTGCATCACCTCGGCTGTGAAGTGGGTTCCCCTGTCTGAGTTAACCCGTGAGGGCAACCCAAAACGGGAGAACACGTGGTTCATCAGCAGGCATGCAGTGGTGTGTGCGGTGTCGTTTGGAGCAGGCAGGCATTCTACCCACTTGGTGAACGCGCAAACTACTGTAAGAAAGTATTTGTTCCCTCTCAGAGATCTGACCAGTGGTCCCACCCAATCAATTTGGAGATCAGACCATGGGAAGTTGACTCCTTTCTGTTGGAGTGGTGCTCGGTGACTCGGGTTTGCTGGCTGAAACTGGCAGCAAACCAGGCATCCTTTGATGTAGGTTGCTACATCATTATGCATGCGCGGCCAGTATGCCACCTGTTGTAGTGCGGTGACAGTGGCCTTGAATCCGCGGTGGCCTGCATAAGGCGCGTCGTGGGCGTATGTTAGCAAGACCCCCCTTTGGCTCCGTGGAACCACCAACCGCAGGGCAGGCGGAGACGCGGAGTCATAAACCAGAAGGCCTTTAACGAGACGCAGCCTTTGCAGCACGGAGAGCAAGTCTTTGAGGTCGCTGTCGTCACTCAACGCGTCAGGCGACACGGGGTTGGCGACAGGATCAGAAAGGTGCTGAATTATTTTGAAAAGCGCGGGGTCGCCGGCCTGTTGGGCGACCAAGTCGGAGGTTCGGACGGGCGGTACGCACGCCACGGGCCCCGTAGGGGTCCGTGTGGGGGCGTCGCGAGACTCAGCGGCGGCCGCAGCGCGGCGGCGCGTGAGAACGTGGACCTCCAGGGTGGGCTGGGTGGGCAGCCAAGCTGTATTAAATGTCCAAGGAGTCCCGTTGAGGGCCCCTTGTTTGGCTAACGTGTCCGTTAGGTCGTTAAAATGTTTGTCAGGTCCTGGGACTTTTGAGTGTCCCCGGACCTTTTTCCAATAGACATGCATATCATTGGAGGAAACCAAATGGTCGCATGTCAAAATGAGGTCGCGGTGTTTAACGGGTTTCTTCGCTGACGTAAGGAAACCATTTCGACGCCACACCGGTAGATGACAGGTGAAGGCGAGGCGGGCATAGTTTGAGTCAGTGCAGATAACCAGCACCGTGACACCGTGTTCAACTGCTAATTTGAGTGTAATCAGGATGCCAGCGATTTCCGCATATTGAGAAGAGTGGGGGCCCAATTGGAATAGCAGTGGTTTGCACGGTGTGTCGTCGACCCAAGCGATGCCCACCCCAGCCTGCAGCTGGGTTTGGTGGTGGTAAGAGCAGCCATCCACGTAAGCTGTAGGCATGTCTTTGCAGACATGTTCCTCAAAATAGCGGTGACGCGTGAATTCCGGCATCGGTGCCACGGCGACGTCTGTCGGCGGGGTCGGGGAAGTTGACACACAGTTCTGGCAAATCGCTAGATCGGTACCCAGCGGTAACTTTGCGTTTTTCGCGTACCGGACTCGAACATCGTAACTTTGTAACGCCATAAGCCAGCCGGCAATGCGCGCGTTCGTTACGACACCGTCTCGAATGCGTTGGTTGTTAAGCAAAGTAACCGGATGATGGTTAGTATCAATCGTTACTTTTTGACATCCAATGTAGTTTGAGAAATGTTTGATTGCCCATACTGTGGAAAGCAGGGCTTTTTCGCAGTCGGAGTATTTCAACTCAGGGCCGTTCAACGTTTTACTGGCGTACGCCACGACGCGTTTATCCTGGTCGTACATTTGGTATAGACCCGCACTCAAACAATGGTCGGAGAATCCTGCTTCCAAGAAAAATTCCTTGTTGCTATCGGGGTACGCGAGACAGGGAGCGGAGCCCAGCTTTTGTTTTAGCATATTCATCGCGTTGTTTTGTTCGTCACCCCAATCGAAGGGCGTGTCTTTCTTCAGCAGGTTAGTAAGAGGGCGTGCTATGTCAGCAAAGTGTTCAATGAACTGGCGCGAATAGTTGCACACGCCAAGGAAGCTGCGCAATTTTGACACATCGGTGGGGGTTTTGATGTCAAGAAGGCCTTGAATACGGCTGGATTGTGGTTCAATCCCGTTCGGCCCAACCAAGATCCCCACGTAGTTGACCTTCGTGCGACACCACTGACCTTTCAGGAGGGACAGTTTGGCACCTGCAGAAGACAGCTGTCCAAGAACGTGGTCGATTTCCATCAAATGGTCATCCAAAGAGGAGCTCCTCATCATAATGTCATCGACATAAATGAGGTTGCCCCTGGCGGCGGCATCAGGGCACGCCTTGTTGAGGAAGATGTTAAATTCGGCTGGCGAGTTGGCGTAGCCGAATGGACACCGGTTGAAAGTGTACTGTTTGTTGCCAAAGGTGAATGCCAACTTGTATTGATCCCTGGGATCTACTGGGATCGTCCAGAACCCCGAAGCCACATCGATGGTGGTGAAGAATTTGGCATCTCGAACCTTGGGAAGTTCCTGTTCAAGTTGTGTCATGGGCCATCGCGAAAGAGGAACCTGTTGGTTCAGTTTGCGATAGTCAATGGTTGGTCTCCATGTGCCGTTTGGCTTCAAGACTGGCCACAATGGAGCCGAATAGGTGCTGTTACAGGGGCGAATGATGCCCTTTTCCAGCATGGCGTCGATAGTCTTCTGTACTGGTTCGTAAGAAGCTATCGGAATCTTGTACTGGCGCACGAAAGTTGGAGGAGCGCCGGGCTGAGTCGGGATGCGGACTACATGTAGTGCCGTCAACCCGCAATCCAAGGAGTCCTTGGCAAAAGAGGGTGTGTATTTCATTAACACGGTGCGCAAATGTTCGCGGTCCTGTTCGGACCGGAGCGCGTCGGCGCGGTGCAGAACTTCTTGGAGGTGCGCCTCGAACTCTGGGTACGGTTGAAGGTCCCCATTTGGAGTCGTGGTTGGTTGAGGTCTCTCTGGGTTTCCAGAGGGAATGCTGGAGGGCGTTGGAGGCAACGCGCTCAAGGCATAAATCACCAGTTGTTGGTCTGTCCCCAGGTCCACTCGGACGATGTCTTCATCGTTGGTGGGACCGGCAGGGTTGACCGTAACAAGCTGAGATGGCCTGGTGAGTCTTCGGCCACCGGTGTCTTCAGTCAAGAACAAGTCCGATGGGATGTGTCCAACCACAGGCACCGTTAGAGTGAAGTCGTGGAAGTCGGAACGGATGAGCAGGCCCAGACGGGTCGCTTTTGGTATGCGAACGTCGTACGAAAGGGGGTTGTGAACCAAGATCAGAGTGGTGAGGGAGGCGTCCACGATGGGCGTGGCCTCCAAGAGTAACGACAGGTTCATGAACTCCGAAGAAGGTTGGAAGAAAGCGGAGCGAGCATTCAAGACCTGGTTAGCTCGTGTCACCAAGCGAACCGGAATGTTGATCGTGGTCGCCGGAGCGATCACTTCATCCTCATTTAAGACTTCGCAAGCATCTGGGACGGTCTGTCCGGACTTCATGTTTGGAAGACTGGGAACACAAGCTAGAGGTTCCGAGTTGGTGAGGGACCACAGCACGTTGTTGATGGTGTCCACCTGGACGGCAAGACGAACAAGCAAATCTGCACCCACGAAAAGGGTGTGAGGCGCATCCGGGACAACCAAGAAGTAGTGGGTCAGTGAGTGTTGCTTCCACTGAAGGTTTAAAGCGCACACGCCCACTGCGGTTATTGTGAGAGGAGGTTCCGTGTTTAACGGAAACCGGCAAGACTTGGAGACGAAAAGAATGTTTGGGTCAAGATCTCGCAAGTTGTCAGCGAATGCTGCAGAAATGGCTGATTTGTCAGCCCACAAGGCGAGGACGGCGTCAAGAACAGGTGCACCTTGCACGTGGACACCTCCGATGATGCGCGGGGCGTACCCTGCATCAGGCGGGGGTGGGTCAAGGTCACAAAGAAAGGTGTCGTGGCTTCTCAGCCGGTCCTTTGTCGGGGACGCGAGGGGTCCTGCCTTGGACTGTGTCGTGTCCCAGCTCCCTGTGGGGGCGTCTGCTTCCCCGTGGGGTGGCTGCGCCCGAGTCACAGTGCAGAGCTGAGCCTGGTCAGGGCCCGAAGGAAATGTCGGCAGGGCCTGCCGCACCTGGGCCCAAATCTGGAGTCTCTGGTAGTCTATGATGGGTTGGAAGCGGAACAACAGGTCTTGGCCAATAAGAAGGGGGACTGACTCAATGGGTCCCACATAGACTGGATGAATGAATTCCATGGGGCCAATGGACCAGTGTACCATCGCGACAGATTCCAGCTTTGTGTTAGTAGGTGAGAAAGCGCTAACGGTGAGTGGGCACCGCCGTAGGCGGAGCGGTCGACTGTTAGCTTGTGACGCGGCGCGGAGTTGTTCGAACACCGTGTTGGACATCACCGTGATGTCTGCGGCAGGATCTACAAGGGCTTCGTAGGTAAGAGCTCGCTCCAGGGTGACGCTCAGATAGAATTTACGAGCCATCCCCCTGGTGGTGAGGTCACCTAAAAGCTGTTGGAACGGTCTCACGTCATCGGTTGATCGCGATACATGCGGGTCTGCTGTATTTGGATCAGCCTGCAGTACCAATATTGTTGAGTCAGAAGGCAGTTTAGTAGGTGTCTGAGTGTCGGCTACTGGAGGCCCCTCTGGTGACCTCTGCTGGTGGGTCACTTCAGTGGGCATCCGGCCGTCGGTTAGTCATAAAGGCGGGTCTTTTGACGAGTCTTTTGACAATTTCAGGAGTGCCTTCAATATGCCGTTGGCAACTGCGTTGTGGTCAGTCTCGGAGTCGGCTTGGCGGTTCCGGGACTCGCGGCAGGAATCGGTTGCTGGTGCGCGTTCGACTTTATCACGTTTTGGATGATAGCGCGAATCGGGCTTACCTTTCGCAACTTTGGAGCGCCGGCGGTCGTCAGCTTGCTTTTCTCCGTCCGCTTTCTTGTCACGCGAGTAGTCGGTTTTGGAGCGCGGTTTCCGGTTTCGCGGGGCGCGGGACTGTTTTGACTTTTTGGATTTAGTCTGGTCTTCCCTCGGAGCAAAGGAGCAAGCTCCCTCCAGCTCTGAAGGAGGACCCACGTCCACTTTATAAATTCCTGCGTCGCCTGCCTTGGGGGCGGATAATTTTAGCTTTGCATAGCCCCTAGCTGCTAAGTCACGTAGCTGCGAGCTATTCAGTGTCTCAGGACACAAAGCCAGTCCCAAGTAGTGGTTAAGGTTTTGTTGGAGGTTTCGGACAAACAACGTTTTAAAACCAGAATCTTCCTCCATGTTGGGCTCGTTACGAGTCCCAAAATAGGCATCGCGAAGACGACTATAGAAAGCCTGAGGAGCCTCCTGCTTTCCCTGTTTGACGAACATGGCGACTTCCATGCCCGACAACCCAGGAGAACCGTCAAACTCGCGTGAGATGGCTTGGTGCAGTGCCAAAGGGTCAGACAACACATCAGCGGGCTGCCGTTCCAGCAGTCTGTTGACTGCTCGGCTGGACGTCATTTTGATCAAGTACAACTTATCTTCCACGGTTGCCATTGGGACCCGCTGGAGATGATAGTTGATGTCTTTCAAGTACTCTGTTGTGTTGTGGGACCCCCCTGGTTTCGGTTCGAATTTGGTTATATTTCGAGCCAGCTTGTCCAAATCTTTCCAGGCCACGCCCATTTGTCCCTCCAACGGGGGAGTCGACATGGGTCCACGTTGGAAACTGTCATCACCTGATGGCCCGAAAGCGTGTGGGGAGGCGGCCATTGGAGGTGCCAGGCCTAAAGCGGCGGTGGTCACTGGCGGCGTCCTCCAGGCGGTTCCGGACTCAGGTGGCAGTTTGAGCTGTGGTGCTGTGGCTCTGGGATCAGGAGGTCTGTGTGGGGGTGGAGCTCCCGGCCGGGAGGCTCCTCGGGAGACCTCATGCAACTGCTGCGCGCGTTGTAACTCATGTTTAATATGAGCTAACTCTGTCTCATATTCCTGCTGGCATTGTCGGAGGCGGGTAACCTCGGCTTCAGTCAATGCTAATTTAGTTCGCAGGTCATATGAGCGGTCCACTTCGGCATTACGTTCCTCCCTAAAGGTCTGTACCTGAACTTGGAGGCGCTTCACTTCATCGGTTGACTGAGCTAGCGACGAACTAACCCGAAAGTAATTAGCTTCTGCTAGCCGAAGTTGGTCTTTTGACGGTCGTTCAGTCAAGTCAGTCACCTCTGCTTTTAGTTTGTGAATTTCATTTGCCGCGGATCTCAGCAGTTTTTCTTGCTCTCGATTTGTCTCTTCGACGGTCGCGAGAGCTTGGGTTAACTCACCAATCTTTTGATGGGAGTCGGGAGTGAAAGCAGACTCATCTGCATCACTGCCCAGATTTTCGGCTAGCGCCGCATCTGCGCGGGCTTCTGCCTCATCCAGCTGCGCTTTAACGTCATCCAGCTGGGTCTCCATGACCTTCACTCGGTCGTGGGCGGCTTCAAGCTGTGCCGTGGCATCACGGCTCTGCTGTTGTGCCATGTCAAGTTGGTGTTTCACTTGACAGTCCTCGGCATCGCTCAGCTTCAAGTGTGCGGCAAGGTTCAAAGTCAGACATCCGAGCATTCGAATGAGTGACTTGTCCTTTGGGGCTTTGGTCTCAGCGTCACTCATGAGCTGCGCGAGGTTATCATTTAGCGTATTGACATCCGCATCCCTAATAGACTCAGCGTATCCAGGTAAGAAGTCCTTGGTCAGCTTCTGCACCAGTTGAGCCAAGGTATCTAGGTTCTCACAGGGGCTGGGAGTCTCTCGGAGTGATGCCATATTGTCAATAGCTTTTTAAACGATCACACTTGTACTAGCGTTTAATAGTTAGTTAATCAGCGTACGCAGTTAGCTAACTACCGCTATCAAGTATTATCGTCAACAATACACACTGGGTTCAAATTATCAAAAGGGGAATTGCCACAAAAGCAAAAGATTTGTAGTGGGCTATGCAACCCACAGCTTACACTATAGTTGGGAGAAATCAATTCCAGTTATCAAAACAAACAAAAACAAACGGCAACAAAAAATAAAATAATAAATAAAGCAAAATAAAATAAAATAAAATAAAATAATAATAATACTAACTTCAACTTGACTCACTCAGCAAAGAATAGCTTAAACGAGGGACAGGGTAACTCTAAAATGTTACAGCGGTCAATCCCAAAAGCTAAATCAAAAAAAAAAAAATTCAAACAAAATTTTTTTTATTTTTTTTTGGAAGTCGAGTTAAAAGTTGAAATTAAAATTAAATTAAATAAACAATAAAACAGAAAAAGGGGGAAATAAACTTAAAAGGGGTTAATAGTCTTAGTCAAATGACTGGTTACAGTGTCAGTACAGTTTCATGCAAATGTCCTGTGGACGGGGTTTTTGGGACACAAAAACTGCAGAACTATACAGAAATATTAGAGCTGCCTCTCTAATAATAGCTCATTCGAACTCATACCTTCTTATTAACTAGACACAACCGAAAAACAAAAACAAAAGAACAAACAAAAACAACAAAGTTAAAAATAATGGATAAAAATGAGAAGAAAACAAATAAAAGGGAAGAAAATAATAATAATAGTACTAGGTCTACCAAACCAACTAAACAAACACAAAACCTGAAATTAAGTGGAATGTTAAGTCAAGAATATAGCTAGTTAGCCTAGTATGAAACTGGATAAAAGGGAATACGAAAAAAAAAAGAGGAAAAAAGAAAAACACATTAGTGTAAATAGTTCCTTTGTATTAATTTGACCCAGCAGTATGTTTTGTTGATGCACCCGTAATTACTCTCACGCTAGGCAGCGTAAAAGGCTAGAATGCGGTCAGCTATTACTATAATCCTTAAACGCAAACAGTCAATTAAGCCTACAACTGCGTTTAATCGGACGTGGATAAATTTTTTATTATCCTTGTGTACTAACGGTGACGACACTCACTAAGTACAACGCTCGACACGGAAAACAATTCAAAAAGCAATGTGAAGTGACATTGAATCAGAATTATCGCGGAGCAAGGACCACCGGCGTTAAAGCAGCAGTGGGGGGGTCAGTTGTCTATTGACAGCTCAAACGCTGTCTGACAGCTGACAACCTGCGAGACCCGCTCCCTTTCGGGGCGTCTACAGGCGTGGCTCAAACTCGCCAATGAGAAGGGAGGGGGAGGTACTCAACCACGCCTCCACGAGCCACACAGCTCTTCACAAGGACTATGGCGCCACCTTGTGGAAATGCGTACACGGTACAGGTAAGCAGCTAACGTCTTAGCGCTCTGTTAATCCGCTCGCCACGAGCTGAAACTTTGAGTCGGCGGCTACAAAAGCTCAGTCACGACTCAAACTTCTCCCACAAGCTAGGTGTAGGAGGAACACGGGGAAAGTGACTCGGACGTCGTTTACGTTGCTCGCGGTTAGCTACTCCGAAGCACGTAACTCGAGTCGGGTCAACGCGACGCACGTAGGCTGTCACGTGACTTCCCACAATTTCCGGAAACACAACAACACAAAGACAAACAACTTCAAATTCAGCCAGCTGAAATTTAAAAGTTGCACAACTCGAGTTCTATCACGTACGTTTTCAAATACAAGCCACTATTTTTTCAAACGGTGACCGGCTCTTACTTTTATTCCAACAATCAATCCCGTTACTCTCGTTTACTTATAGCACGTCACTCCGTGGTAACACACGCAAGATGGCGGCTAACCAGACGCTCGATTCAAAGCTGAAGGGGAAAGTCAGTGCAGTTCTATGTAAGAAGCAATGTTTACCTTTTTGCACAGAGACAAATGATTAGGTACACTACGTGAAATGCGTTTTACTTTTCACGTCCAAAGTCTTGTGTTTTCGAGTGGATCTTCTTATGTTTTGTAGCCTCACACGGCCGGCACCATTATGTAGCGATAATTGGGTCGTCTTTTGGACGAATTAATAATCTGGACGTTACAGAGGTAAATTGTATTTACCTCAATAACCTCTGGGGCACCACGTTTGTTTTGCTTTGTATTAACAGGAGCAAACAACGACCAAAATCCTTCTTTTATCAGTCATTGATAATCTAAAGTCGCCACACTCGATATTCAGTGGTTCGTTGTACTAACAAAAGAATAATAATCCACTCGGAAACACAGATGACTTAGGCGGAATAAAGTTTATAAAACATGCATTTATTCACGATTGCTACACTACAGAATCAAAATACTGCCTATCTAACTATTCTACCGTCAGAAGAAAAGAAATAAAATAAAGCGAATGAAAATAAGGAAGGAATGCGAATGAATAAAGAAACAGGGAAAAGAGAAAATTTGACCTGCCAGATTTGTGATGTTTCAAACGTAAGTGGCACACAGTGGATACGCCGAGGTAGAAATCAAGCGCACTTACGAGCCCTGGAGTTGCGTAGCAACGAACAGAAGTGGCGGCCTTTTTGACAAGGGGGAAAAAAGAGTCAATGTTCGTTGAAAAATGCAAGGAAAAAAAAAAAGTTTATTCCACAGGTTAGCGAGGGAGCCGCGCCAGGGGCCTGACGTAGTTGCGCGGCTCGTCCCTTGATTGGTTGGTCGACTTGGCGAGGTTGGTTCTGCTGGGCAGCTGTCCGAGCTCAGGTGTTGCAGCTCGGTCAGTACGCGCCTGCGTACGGGGAAGGCCAGCCGTTGGAGGTGAGCTAGCACCGCGGCGGGGCACCACCGACTAGCAGTTGAGGTGCTGAGCGGCTGAGGTGCGCAACCTTGAGTCCGGGATACGTTGCAAGTGTACCCCGGGGCCGCGAAGGTCGGGCGGGTAAGCACCGATAGTGGAACAAAAAAAAATAAACAAAAAAACAAAAGAGTCTTTAGTCAGCGTTGCAGTTTGCACTTGCTTTGGCGTGGCGTGGCGCGAGGATCCGATCTCGTTAACGGATCCTGCCAGGAAAGAAAAAGCCACGTGGTTTGCAAGTTTCTTAGACAAAAGAGTTCGAGCAGCCTGGCTGGCCCACTTGCAAGTCGGGCCAGAGTTTTTGGAAGAGGCTTGTGAGAGCAGGAACAGGCAAGAGAGCAGGAGGGCAAAAAAAGAAGAGAGCGGGCAGTGGTCTGCTCGTGTTTTTATAGTCTACCGGTGGGGCGAGCAGGTGAAGGCACACCCTTCTGTTCGCTCGCGCAGACTCTCAGAGGAAAATTATTAAAAAGATTAATAATTTGGCATTAAATTTGGTCAGTCTGGCAAATCAGTTTTCCCACACAACCCGTTTAACACCCATTGTAATTAATGCATCATAAACTAACTTGTGAGGTAACTTCTACTTGTCTAATCTGACTGAACTGAGAGACATTGATTATCTTTCATTCTTTATGGAGTACACATGAAATAGGATGTTCATACACACAAAGATATAACATGAATCATTCGTAGTTCAGTTGTCTGTCAAGAATTATCATGATATAAATGTGTAAAATGCGGTTACTTATGTGAATTGTCACTAAGGATAGTTCCAAGTTTCGCCACTTGGAGGTGTTGTTGCTCCATCTAGACGTTCCAGGAAGGGCGAGGCGCCAGAGTATCCTTTTGTGATTGATAAGAAGTCATGAACATTCCTTTGATCGGTCATTTGTGTATTCCAAACCATTGGAGCCATTTGTTCGGGCTCCGAGCAGACTGCTGGAAATACACTCCTTTGGCAGACGCATAAATTCCTTTGTCACCTGGTCAGCGGCTTCAAAAGAGTTTTGTTGGTGGCAAGGACCACCTGTAGAGCTGACCAGGCTGGATCCTGTCTGGGCATTGGCATATTCATGCACTGCAGAGAATTTGCTTCAAGAGAAGCAAACTAAAAAAAAAATTAGAGGGTGGAATGGACCTAGGCAATAGTTGTTACATGCTGTTACTTGTAAATAACTGCATAAAAAAAAGAAGCACAAATTCGCTCCACCAGCCCCTCTCCTATTGGAGGGTCTTGTCTGAGGTTATGGCGCCACCGCTCTCAAATAAAACATGTTTTTTTTTAATCAAGGTGACTTGATGTTTTGACAAACATCCTCTTGCCACACACGCCATTTCATGGTCCCCGCCCCTCACCACATACACAACGACAAGGTCTGACAACGCCACTCTGCGCCCAAGTAAGTGCAGTGTGAAAGGGGCTTTAATGCCTTCTCCATGCTCCGTGTTAGTGTTTGCATTATGTCTTTGATTGACTGTTTGATGATGAACTCAAAGTCCATCGGCAACTGGCATTCCAGGACTCTGCCTGAAATTGAGCAGGAAGTTAACTATCTTGGTTCATATCTACCATTTTCAGGGCTTGTATTTTGAAAAAGTCTGCTGAAGAGTTTGCCGAAATGAGCCCATCTTAGAAGCAGGTACCATTGACAGATATATGGGTGACACTAAATTGCTGAACATTTTTAGTCCACACCATCTAATGTGGGTAGAATATGAGTCCGTTTGTCCATACTTTTACACGAGCCGGACTGGAAGTTGGGCGTCGGCATCAAGGTAAATCCGGTATATTTCAAAATAAAACAGTTTGCAAGCTCGTTTTTTTTTTTTTTTTTTTTGAGAGAAGCTAGCTAACAGCATGACATGAGTCGGACGTATAAAAGACAAAAAATACAAACTTAGAATAAATTAAACATGAAAAAATGACACTATTTAAACACAAAACGTACTTACCCATGGTAGAAGGGCCATGGTAGAAGTCCCAGAAAGAATGTCCAAAAAGCATATCGATGTGACAACGGGCAAGTGTGGCTATTGTTTACAAATAGGACTCCATCTACACGGTTGTTATTACGTAAAGTCAACTCTTCAGCGTGAACCCCCGTCATCTTGTGGTCTGGCGGGTGCAGATTTCCGGCGTGAATTGCAGTCCGTGCGGATAACGTATGGAAAACGCTCCGCGTCCTTTCCGCCGTCAGTGTGCAAAATATTGCCCTTAAACAGTGCAACACATTTGTATGATATGTTGCCATCCAAGCTCTGGTCTTTGTGTGTTCCGGTCCTGACCTGTTTTGTTGCGTGTAATCTTCTGCAATGCCCCCTTTACACTCGATAAGTCACTCTATGATTTTCTCCAGCAGGACGACATTCAGGGGTCACTCACATAGACACAACACAGTACAATGTACAAAAAAAAAAAAAAAATCATGTTCAAAGGGATAAACACAGAGAACTGTAGCGTACAAATACAAAGGTCATGAAAACACTTTTGATGTTACTAAAATATATTTTGGGGGAGAATGAATGGTTTGTGTGTGTATGTAGCTGCACACTAAATGTGTGTGTGTGGAGTTCCAATGGAGGTGTGTTTACCCCTGAGGTTGTCATATTTCATCTCCTGCCGCATCAGTTCTGCCCTGTAGGAGGGTAAGAGGTGTGCGCGGGTGCTTGCGTGTGTGTGTTTGTGTTTGTGTGGTTGTGCAACTCTTTTGTGTTTGTGTATGCAAGCTCTAACATCCACATAATGTTGCCTATAAGGTTATGAAGATGGAAGAGGTGATATGAGGCCGCTTTATTTTTTCATATCTTTGTGTTTTTTGTGGCGCTTTGTTGACCAACATTGCTCATTTGTTGAGAAGCGAATAGTACACAATTCAAATGATTTTAAGGAACCATTTGATGACCGCAACTGCAAATTTCTTCTTTTTATAATTCAGGCAAACCATCTGATCTTTCCCAGCCAATCAAAAGAAGCTTTTTGATAATCTGATAAGTAAAATAAAATGTTAAAAAATAAATGGTGAATACTAAAAATAAATAAATGAACCAAAAAGAAAAAAAAAAAAGAAAAAAAAAAGAAATATATATATATATATATATATATATATATATATATATATATATATATATATATATATATATATATATATATATTTAAATGCATTTAAAACAAAATGAGTTGAGACATTTAAAAGCAAAGCGGAAATAAAAAAAAAAAATAATAATAATAATAATAATTTTAGACATTTAAAAGCAGAGTCAAGAAAGAAAAAGTAGTTCAGTAAAATTACTATAAAAGAATGTACAGCGCAGGAACAAAATTTTTGAAAAAAAAAAAAAAAGATTATCCAAATAGGTTGGGGAAAAAAAAACAAAACATAACAGATTTTAACCTAGATTTCCAATCATATACCACTTGGGGCTAACATTTTCCTGGCAGTTTATTCATTCATCCTAACCGCAAAATGCTGATTCACCCTGTTGGCCTTGAACTCTGGTAGTCGTAATAATTTAGGTGAAACATATTCAAAATAAAACAATCTCACGTCTTGTCCAAAGTCAGTTGACATTGGCTGACCCTTCTCTTGTGAACGAGATCAGCAGTACAAATTAAATTAAACTAAATTAAATTAAAATAATTTGGATTAAAACGAAGTCCTGAAGAAAATGTATCTAATATACTAGAAAAATTATGAGGGCCTGTAATTCGTAATGGATAACTATATTGATGACTCGATTACTGAAATGCAATCAATTTTTTCATTTAAAAAAATAAATAGATTACAGTAATTTTCAAGGGCCAGAATTCAGATATTTTTTTTTTTAGCATTTCAAAAAGTCCCTTACTGATTAACTTGCTTTTTTTCCAGTATTTAAAAACAAAAGCAGTTTAACTTGAACAATTGGCTAAAGTTACAACTATTTTTCAATTGTCACATAATGATCACTGATTAATTTGTTTTATTTGCAATTCAAAAATCAATTTATTTGCAGGTAATTTCACTCTATCCCCAGGTGCCACTACCTACGCTAAATATTATGTGCCACAATATCGTTTGTATTTGCGCAATGTAATTACATGTAAAATGAGTATAATGTGACAGTGGCCATAATACAATTAATAATAGTGAGTAGAAGTTGAGACTATTACAAGGTGAACTCGGGACATTTGGCTGTCTCTATCAGCATTACAGTTGATATGTTGTAATTGGCACGAAGAATGGTGCAGCTCACTTCACGGGAAGTTTCAAAGCTGCTAACAGCTATTTAGGAAATTGCTTTTTACATGAAGCATTTTCTTTGAGCGTGCAGTTTCCTGTCAGGGATTTCCCGGCTTTTGCTGTAAAAATGAGATACAGTATTTGAGCCGTGCTGTATATATTGCGCATGTCGAGCTTATCACTTGCTGTCCATTATCTACTATCTTCCTGTGCACAGTCTGTCTCTGTCTGCACCTGTAATGGACTCCTTCATCTCTCCTCTCGAATATTACTTCAACGACCGTGTCTGTTTCGACTCATTTTGTCAACGTCATTTATTCACCGGTGATAACTGGCCTCCCGTTCCTTTCAGCCGCAGATTACAATTGTAATCTCAAAAGAACACTGTGCGGCATTCAATGAAAGAGTCACCGTCGTCATTGTCGTCCTTTTTGACGCTTATTAAAAATTGACTCCAGGCTTGCATTGTCTGGGAGCCTTCTGGTTCTACTCCTTCGCCGGAATCAATCTTGGCTTTTGCAATGGGGAGAATCACCTTTCAGTGATTGATGAAAGCCTTGTTTATACTGTGATGACCGGACCATAAAATGTTCCATCAAAAAATTCTTGACAAAAAGATTGCTATTAGACTTTCCACCGATCTGATCGGCTATTTTTTGGGCCGATATTTTGCATCTTTTGTTCATTTTGTCACCACCTGTAATGCCAGAATTTTCAGATTCCGCAAATTGAGACATTAAAGCTGTAGCCACGTGCACTTTATCTATGACCGGGCTACCACTAATGAATTCCGTCTGCCATTGATAGATTTTGTGAGCGACATGACCAAAAGCAGCAGCTTCCAAGCACACACAGACATTTCAAAAAGTGCAACTCAGGTAACTCCATTGTGTAATACAAAAATAAAAAATTGTGTGCAGGCAAGAGGGGGTGAGTCAACTTCTTTGGGATGTTGTAAAAAAAATATATATAAAATTGATTATTGCAGGAAAATGTTTTAAGATTCACACTGTTTTTTGTGCTCCTTCTGCAAGCATGAGAGCTCAAGTCAAGTGTTTTGATTTTAAGAAAATCCAACAAAAAGAACTTATGTTTCTCTAATAACAGCGCATAATGTTCCTCGGCACTGAATCATAAACGGCAGATCTTAAGAGTTTTTTTGCAGTCTTTACAGTACCTTCAGAAGGACAAAGATAAGTACCCACTGTTCCACTTTTCATAAATATGTATCGAGGACTTTACATAATGGAGCGAGGAGCGAGCAAACACTTGTTGGGCGCCTCGTCGTGCAAGTTCTACGTCTCTGACAAGAATGTCGTAATGACATCGGACTACCTTGGTGACAAGCGCCCGGCTCAGATCCCGGCGGTTTTGTCGACTTAAGCGGGATTGTTTTGAATTGCGGGCCACTGAGAGCCAGTGAGCCAATGTCTTGGATGACTTTCCCAGTTGCCACTCTGGCTTTTTGTGTATTTGTGTGTGTGTGTGTAGCATTCCAGTAATCCCAGCGGCTGAACTGGTAATCCCCTCAAGTTGCCCATTAGCCTCTTCATGCTCACCAACCCCCTTGCGGGTCTTCACCCAGGTGTCAGGCATGCTCTTTCCCTGGGGAGGGATCACTTTGATGAGCCGCAGCGCTAACCTCGACCCCCCCATCCTTACTGGAGGGATGAGAACGGATGTTTGGCGAGCCTTTTGACAATTGCAGGTGGGGATCAGACTGAGGCGAGCAAGCGACAAGGACCAAAAATGAGAAAAGTGAAAATGTCATTCAGTTAAAGGCCAGAGAAGATGACGTGAGTGTCTGGTATGACGTGACTATTGCTTTCAACGTAACAGGGATTGGGTAGGTTTGGGGGCATTACGGAATAACCTCACACACAGGACCTTCACGCTTCTATTCCACCTCTGGTAACCAATGCAGCCAAATAAGTGACAATTCCCCTCAATTGGTACTGTTTATACTGAATACCAGAACAGAACAATGCAAATAATTGTTGCAGGTAGTGTGAAAGGGGCTAGAGATTAGAAAGTGTGATCATAACCATGTCAGAGCTCTATCACAGTTTGTAATATTGCTGAAAAGAAATTCAGAAGGTTGGAGAAAACTGATTTGCACATTTTGTTCTCGGAAAGATGCATTTTTTTTGTTTGTTTCTCCATTCAGTGTTTCGCTCGGCGTTCTTTTCTTGAGCCTCACGCCTACCCGACCTCCCACTGGATGTTTAGCGGTGAGCCGCGTGGGCATGGATCGACGCGCCTGTCTCGTTATTGAAAGACAATCGCGTTGAGCCCTAAGGTTCTCTTGCATTGATGTCGATGTGGAATTCTTTCCTCGGAGCGTGACTCACAAACACGGGGTGACGCAATCTTACGGAAGGGTTGCGGCATCCTCTACTGTCCACCATCTTGACTATTCAATGGTTCTTTTTTTTTTGTTGTTCAGTTCTTTTGGTTTTGGGCGCTAGGGTTAGCTGAGGATACATACCTTGTACTTTTGCTAAAGTTAAAAACAACCACAGAACCTCCACTTCAACATTCTGTGTTGGATATTCCTTCCTGCCTGCTTGTTGTTTTCCCTTGCTTCTTTTTAATCATGGCAGATGTGATAATTCAATTGGAACAGAAAATGCAATTGTTCTGTCAATGTGGCATTTTAAAAGAGAGTCTGGCTGTCTCCGCCTACACCTTGGCGATTTTTTTTTTTCCTGCCTTGAAGTTTACGCTGATTTGATCTCAGCCGAACTTAATGACGTCATGTTCATCCTCTGATTGATGCTTATTTTTGTGACTAATTTGTTTTTGTTTC
The DNA here is from genome assembly GCF_051991245.1 of Festucalex cinctus. Lineage (NCBI taxonomy): Eukaryota > Metazoa > Chordata > Actinopteri > Syngnathiformes > Syngnathidae > Festucalex > Festucalex cinctus. Next base: position 12,709,801 of record NC_135429.1, read on the forward strand.
CACAAATAGCCACTGTTCCACTTTTAGTCCAGTTTGGACAAATAAACACATCAGGAAATGAAAACATATGCAGTTAAATAAAGTCACTGATACTTAATGTTATATATCATCGCTGCTATGTGAAAAACACTTATGTCCATTTTTTCCCATTTTTTTTTTTTTACATAAAAATTTAAAAAAAGGCAGTCATGCTATATCAGATATTTTTTACACAAAATATGAATGTTATTCATAATTGCTGTATTGTGATATTTTTTTATAAACATTAGCAAAATATAGTCAGTGTATCACGAGTTTCCCCGAGATTCACTTCTTTGTTTATATAAATAGTAAATGGTAAATGGACTGCTTTTTATATAGCGCTTTACATACAACATATCGCCGCTATGTGACACACATTTTTTCCATTTTTAGGTTATTGGGATTGTTACATTCAGTTTCACTCCAAAACCATAAAAAAAAAAAAAATGGACATACGTTGTTGTAGCAGCTAAGTTATGGTGTCCAAAGCGCTTTACACAAACCTCACATTCACCCATCCACGGTGAGCATTATCCACGGGATTTTATGCTACGTTATTTCCCATAATATGTCCATAAAACCTCTGTATCGTGATCCCGTTATCAAAATATTTCAATAATTCAGTTTTGCAACTTGGTTTCTTTTCCAATTGCAGTGAGTTCCTTTTTCGACCAAATGCTTCTAAATCCTGGAACAGCTTAGGCTCCCTAATGCCGCCCTCATTAGCAGGGAGAAGTTTTTAGTAAAACATCGCTCTTAAAGCATCGTTAATCGCTCAGGTGTGCGCACATATTTACGAGGACGGCCTTGTTTAAAGATTTTGTGTCGGCGGCCTAATGACGTTGAAACGCTGCCACGACAGGGGCAACCAATGGAGCCGAAGTTCCGAAAGGAAAAAAAAACAAAAAAAGGCAGAACGGGAACAATACGTGTTCCTCTCTGCTCCGGTGTTTCGCTCCATTATCCTCGCAGACACAAATACACGAATTCAATTAAAAAGAGCGTGTAGTGACCTTACCACACGGACACAGTGCCTTTGTTGACGTATCAATTAATCACCGTCTGTCACTTGACCATTATAGACTGTGTTTCCTCACTGGACCAGGACCTTTGTTTGTGGTTTGTGGGTGTATGTGCTTCTTAATGACCATTGTTATCCCCAAACTCTTAAAATGTTGTTAGTGCCACACTAATAAGTCTGTTTGAATGCTGCTGCTTGATTGCGTGCGTGCGTTTGTGTGTGTGTGTGTGTGTGTGTGTGTGTATTATGATTAGTATGCAGCAGCGGATGCACGCCTCTCGTTTTTAAACATTAAAACGAGATGACAGGATGTGGCCCGAATGCCTTGGCTAAAGCAGAGCACACTCTGTGCTTCAATAATACAAAATAATCCCTAACAAATATTTTAGCAACCACTCAGTGCAAATATGGAACAGCAGAAACTAGCGTTAATGTTGTTTTTATACAGCGACAGGGCTGGGGGAGCTAATGGCAAATATACAGAGTTTGAAGGAAATCGGAGCAGAGTTGTATCCACAGTATACCCTTTCAACGTGGGCACCCATGAGTTTCAAAGGTGGGACCCTCATCATGCAATCACATGATGTTTAAGTCTGATCTTGTGGAGTTATTCGTGTTGGTTGTCTGGCAACGACCTAGCACTGAAATTGTTCACAGTTACGCGTCCTCCATCTGTCTCGTATACGTGTTGCAACTTCTGTCTGAAAAAATTCTCAAGGACAAGTTTGCTTTTGAAGTATCTCTGGAAATGGCTCAGATGATATGGACTTCTTCTTCAGATTCTTTTGTTGTATGATGTGCTATTTTTTTTATGATTGACATGTCTACCAAATTTCATGTTCAAGTTAAACAGCCTTTGGTGTCTAAAATTTGTAACAACTGGACAAAATTCCTCGTTTGAGTTTGGCTTTGAACAGCCCCTGGAAATGAGAATCTTAAATTGGCTGCTTGAGACCAAAATGGCAGACTTCCTGTGTATTTTCTGCCGTGGCTTCTTTGTACTTTTGCAGGTCTACCCATGATAAACATGCCTACCATGTTTATGGCATATATCCATTTACATTTTCCCCAAATTCCAGTGGCAATGTTTTCATCCAAAGGTTGTTTCCTCCATGCCAACAAACTATACAGACTTTTTGAGAATGGAAAACAATCAGAAATGTATCTTATTTAGTCTAACAATATCAACAATGATGAATAAAGCAATTTCAAATACTCTTAGGGTAACTGTTCAAAAAAGCCTTGATGACTTGACTTGACTTGACTTGAAAACTTGAAAGGACCTGCTGTCTTTGTGCCTAATATCCCTCCCGCTCGTTACTCGATACTGTTTTACGGCATTGCCAATGTCTAGATTGAGCTGGTGTGTGCAAACACTGACACTGGCAACTCGCGCTCATGCAGGGTGTTAGGGTCCACACTGGGAGATTACGGTTACTCAGAAACAAGAAATCTAGAATTAATGTTAAACCAATCAATGCGTATAATATACCCAAAACTATTAACAAAAACATCATTTTACAGATAATAAATATCGCTTAACATATAAAACCCATGAATATATTTCTGCAACTACTTCACAACATCAACAAAAACTGTGGAGGGGAATAGAGGCGGCGTTTTCGAAGTGGTTTCTTAAATTCCATAGTTTCTTACATGCTTTATCCACTGTCTGCCAATCAGAACTTTGTCACATTGTGTAAAAAAATGGTTTAACAGACATCTCGGCATACACCATCATGTAAGGTTTTATTAACAACTCAAGTCAATAACGAGCCTCTCAGTGTGAAACGTCTTTATAGGCGACTTATGAATTGCTTCAGATGAATGTGCATCGATTCCGCGAAATCAATGGCAGAGTCACTCTTTTTAATTGCAAAAATTGAGTGGATTTATGTAAACAGCTCCTATATTTAAATGAACAAACCCTAACGTTTCCCCTGCAAATGAATTGTTTTTCCTAATTTTGGTAGCATGTTTGCACCTGATTTTCAAAATACAACTTATGTGCGGCCCGATAACGAGTGATCCAACGACATGCCGGATGTGCCTTGGCTTAGATTGGAAAGAACACTTTTCCCAACAATATTGCCTCATTCGCTGCTGTGATGATAGCAGTATCCATCACATCTGTTCCCAATCCCCCAGTAGGCGTGCGATCGGGCTGATACCACGCGAAGGTTAAAGCCAAAACCCATCACCGGCGTCACTCTCGTAATCGTCCGATCATTCAGTGACCCCTGGGGAGCATTGCGGTTGTCGGGCGGGAACACGGCCATGCCTTTTATTCCTTTTAATTCACCACCTGTACGTCCGAGCACGCTGCGAATGTCACCGGTTTTATTTAATCGTCGTATTAATGGCGTGTTTCACAAACAGCAGGCCTCAGGGAGCACGTTTGGCTGGCAAAGTTGGTCAAAGTACCTAATGTACTTAAGAATATAGAATAGTGAATGCAAGAAGATGGTACTTGTTTTTTTTTTTTTTTTTTTTTTTTTTTTGCCTGGAACAAGTATTTTTTGAGCTGACATCAACAAAATTGTCCATTTTCCCTCTCCTTATAATAATGTTCTATATCATAGTATTTTTTTCAGCATTTTTTTCTTAGGTGGAGGGGTATGGGGTGATGCTTTTGGGGTCTGCTTTTTTGGTGAGGTGCCCAATTGTATGTAAATGTCTGTGTAATTGATTGAGTATGCAGTAGTTCGGTTTAGCAAAAAAAAAAAAAAAAAAAAAAAAAAAAAAAAAAAAAAAAAAAAAAAAAAAAAAAAAATTGTTCAATTGGGCAGCCAGCAGTATTATGTTCTCTCTGTATGTTCACCTGAATACTGGGACACCGTTACACTAATTGCAAATGATCATCGGAGTACATAGAAAAGTCACAGGATGTCTAGGGTTCACCTTGTTAAATTGAGAGAGGCCTACAGTCCAATCCAGTATCATCACAGGAATCCTGTCAGAATTTGTTTTTGCAGTTCAGACAGACAGTTCCCGGGATTGTTTCAAGCTCCCCTGTGAATACTGTCCCCATTGTCCCATAAAAATAAAAATATTAATACAGTATTTACACGACTTAGACTTTTGACCTATCAAAGATCAATAGGTGCATGTTTCTGTGGGAACATGTGCAAATGTGTTAGGAATGCTGGACGTTTCAAGCTTCTCTTCAGTGTTACTACTGTCAAAAAAATAAAATAATAATTCATAAACGCTGTCCATTTTAGTGGACATTTCTCAAATTTAACTTTTGATATCAATTTTGTGTATTTTTATTTTTTTTATTTGACACTTTAGGAACATTTCAGGGTGAAAGAATGACATTTGGGATGCCACATTTGACCTGAACAGTATGGGTTAAATAAGGCCGATGGGAAATGTCTTGCTTGTCCGAATCTGTTGCCATCATCATTAATGTTTCCTGGATCCTCTTCCTCCATGTCGCTGCTGTCCCTGTTGTTTCCATCATATATGACCCCAATATCTCTATTAATCGAGGTCAACTACCGTTAACATTTATTTTTATTTTTTTAAAGATTGTGTCCATTGTGTCCTGCGCATGCGCGTCACCAATCATGCAGGGTCACCGATAGCGTCTTGACAGCAAGACCTGTTGCGGCTCAGTATTGATCCATATATAAGGCGCACTGGATTATAAGGCACATGGTCAGCTTTTGAAAAAATTGAAAGCTCTTAGGTGCGCCTTATAGTACATAAAATACAGTACTTGCTAATGCACACATATTGACTCGGTTCATAAGCATATTACGTTCCCCTTCTTCTGACCATTAAGCGTGGATTTTAAACATACAGTAGAAAGGCCAAAACATGCCTTGTGAAAATTAAACTGCACTAAAAAACTAGGCCCCAGAAGGTGCTAGAACTGCACAATTTTTATTTTATTTTTTTAACAGATGTGCTGCTTTTGTACATGACGTCAATATTCTGACAGTATTGCCGTTATCGTTACATCCCTAAATTGTTCTTTTTTATTTTAAAATGACTTACCTTAACTAAAATCCCTTATCACATTGTGGCCAAAGGTAGAATCCCGTTTGGTTATTGGGACTTTTGCTGCTGTAAATAGTAGCAAACACTTTTGGTTCATTACCGCCGGTGGAAAGAAGGTGGCGGTTATGCACAAAATGTCAACACAACGAACGTGAAAAATACGGTCGTTACTTCCAACCACTATCAACTGGAATCACCTCCCTTAGAATAATATCTGTTTCTGTCTTGAAAAAGCACAACGCCATGTCCACAAGTGGTACGTTGTGTCGGTCGGTACATAGTGGGAGTTGCGGTAGCAGCGGCGTGGCCATTCATCACACTGAACGTTGTAAAAGCGTCCACTCGGATTTGCTCCACTTTGCGCCACGCTGCTGCCTGAAACTGGACTTGGAAGGACATCCTAAGTAAAAGTGATTCATGACGCCAAGCCTGGGGATATATATGGCCACCTTCCTGATTAAGCTATCTGCCATCTCCAAGGTCGATGTTTACATTTCCATGCAGCATTTTAGATTGGAATGCTGTCTGCAACTTGGATTTAGTGTTTGGTTTTGAAGACATCCCAGAATCCTCTGACATGCAACTCTATTCTTAGGGATGTGCATCTGTGTCATGTGCAGAGATGTGTAAAGGGTCCTTTGAGCGCGTGTGTTTGTGTGTATGCATGGGCGGGCCCGCTGTTTAGTGCCACTGTGTTGTCTCCAACAAGTCAAAGAGGTAGTTATTACCACGGGCGATGCGCACTTGACTGCAGACAGACGCCAACACAAAGGATTACAAGACGCGACTGCATTGCTTTTTTTTTTTTTTTCTTTTTTCCATTGAAGTTCATGTGGGAAAGCTCCAACATGAAATTTACCTGAAAGACTTGCCAGGATTGACGCAAAACTGAAAGAGCACGAACATCAAATAATACAGATGGGAGAGATGCTTTGAGGATGGAATATAAACATAGACGTACCTTTTACATACTGTCTTATGAGAATAGTAAAGACTGTGATGTGAAAGATAATGGATGGATGGAAGTAATGCAATGTAATCGGTGGTACAGTTGACTTAGGAGTACTACTTTGTTGACTTTTTGTTTCATGTTGTACAAAAAAAAAATAAAAATCAAGTCGGCATATTGTTGGTTTGGTGGTTTACTGTGGATTATGTTCAGAGGAGGAAGGCAAAAGACATGGATGCCTTTTTGCTCTGTTAATAATTTTTTAGTTTCTGTTCTCCTAAAAAAGGCGACAGCGTCTACTAGTTAGCCCCAAAGATAACATGAGTAGCGCACGGTTCTGTTCTTAAAAGGGCTCAGTTTTTTTTTTGTGTACAAAATATTCTGTTTTTTGATTAAAAACAAGATTGTATCCAATGGGGGCAAAAAAATGTATTTACTAGGGGTGTAAATCTCTCCAATCACGACAATTTGATACGCATCTCGATGCATGGGGTGCGATCCGATACAAAGACGGTTCAATTTTAAAATGAAATGATTCGGTTCGGCTCAGTTCAGTAGAATTACGATTCCATGTTCGATTCAGTAGGATTACTATTCGATTCGCTTCGATTCGATGTATCAGTGAAACGATTATTTGATTACTCAACATTTAGTCAGTTGTCAAATTCATTTGCAATTATGTTACTCCATTAGTGATTTGAACATCATGTTTAATTTAAAATAATCAAAATCTTGTAATTTACATTTGCAAAAATGTGCTTTTATTTTGTAAATGTAGCTCGCAACAGTTATGTTTCTGTAATGTTACAGCATTTTACAGACCAAATTAGTAACTATCAGTCTTTTAAAATGCTGTTTTATGCATCTGCCTAATCAAATAATCCACTCATTAATTGTGACTATTAATGAATATCGTTTTCAAAGTTCCATCTGACTAAATATAAACTAACTTAAAACAATTACATTTTAGTTACTTTCTAATCGGTTTACTCTTGTGACAGTTCATATATAGTACGAGTACGTACATCTGCCGTGCTCGCGGTTGACAGCCTTTGTACATGGCGACACTTTTATCCAGCATTCCATTGTTCATGTAAAATACACATCTCCTCCAGAGTTTGGACATTAAACTTGCTGGAACACGTCGTGAATCTTGTCCGCATCCATTCAACTTCACCTCTCTCGCATGCCTTTTTTTTTTTTTTCCCCCACCCACGCACAAACAAACACGGTCTCCCGGGCGAAGTCTCGCGTGAATTAGAGTCAAGGAAATGCAGTTTCAACAGCTCACTTATGAATAATATTCTCATTCATGCAGGACACTTCATTCTCATGACATTGAATCGATCACAACTGGACTGTTTTGGTTGTTTTATCAAACAGTCTGATTCCATATATCAGCAACATAAAACAGATTTTAGAACGTCTTGACCGGGCCATCGGCCGGTTCAAGCTATTTTTAGACCGATTCATTAGTCCGTGTGCCGGCGCGCTCGCATCGTTAAACTCAAAACCGGATTTCCGGTTCAAATCGATTTTTTGTTACACCCCTAGTATTTACCTAAATATTTCACAAAAAGGCAATTTTAGAGTTGTAATTTTAATACTGTGGTACGGCAATATTTTTGCTCATGGTCATCATACTCTCACAATGTAATATCAGCCCATGCAAACCCCAAAATATAAAAGTGAAGCACTTGCAAGAAGCTGCTGTACTCCACAACCAAATTGTTTGTTCGTTCCTGTACTTGTTTTGATTAACAAAAAAGGGCCATCACAATCGGTTACTTTCTTTTTGGACTTTATTGTGACAAAAAAAAGACTTGTAACAGTAAAGATTCAATGATTACTCGATTCTCAAATTCATTGATAATTCTATCTTTATCTTTGTGCCAGCCATGTTTGTAGAATATTTCCCAATTTCCTCCAGAATTCTCGTGAAGTCATGTTGTATATTATGACAGACCTTTACCACCGTCAAGTTTGTGACCTCCCACGTGTGCCTGTCGCGCATTTAATCCCTTGCCTTCATATTTCTTCTTTTACACGCTCCCTCTTTCTCTCAGCACCACATTTAATCCCACTCCCCCCCTCCTCCTCCCCGGCCCATACATCTCTCTAACGACTGTACCTTTAAGTCGCTGTCAGCCCTGACACCTCCCCTTTGAATGCCAGTGGAGGCATGCAATCTGTCTCTGCCTATCCGCCCAACACAGGTGTGTGTGCGTGCGTGCGTACCAGCATGCACGTCCATTTGTGTTAGCCCCCGTTCCTTATGTGTGTCCCTTTCACCGCATGTGCTGATGTGTGTACCCTTCCCCGTGCCCGTCAAGTGTAATAGTAAGTGATGGGATAGCCAGAAGCCTAAACAAGCTTTAGCTCCGGGGGGGTCAGCAGTCACTATCTATCTAACTGTCTAAAAAAAGAGAGAGGGAGACGGCGGGCACGGGAAGACAGAGGTACACAACATTTATTATTAAATAGAGCAGGGCCGTTGTTTACGGATGTTGTTGAAAATACCGGCAGGAAAATCAACTTTGTTCACTGATGCATGTCACAACGATCCAGGGTTGTGTGTGTTGGGGGGGGGTGCTGAAAGGTGTCACACCTGTTGATGTTGAAGCAGCGCAGCTGTTTTAGTTCAGCACGGCAAAAGGGCAAATGTATAAAAGTCAATGGAAGTGTGGTGTCACGATAGGTCGGCGACAGTGCAGCGTGGATGGAGAGTTCCATTTTACATGGGGCGCAAATGCGGACTCGATAAAATGCATCCATGCATGTTCTTCCCGTGCCTGTGCTGTTTTTTTGTTTTTTTTTCCCAGCTTCCTCCCATATTGGAAAATAGGGCAGCAGATAAGACAAATGATGAGACGAGTGTGACGAGATGACCGCGGTTGACTTTGGGTGAACTAATTTTTTTTTCTCTCTATTATTTATTCCGCAAATGTTGATGATGTGCTCCACTATGACATAAATCATGATATTATATATAATGCGAAAAAGAATTGTAATGATAGTTAAAAGCACTGGCGATAACAAATTAATTTTTCCACCATTTTATTTATGTATGTTGAAACCACCTAATTTGTAAAATCATAACTGAGGATTGGATGGATGACAAAGATATCTCTCGCCAGCGCCGTAAAATATACTTACAGGCTAATTTGCTGATTAGAAAGTTCTCTATGTGCTCTGATTCTGTTAAGTGCATAAGGTTCAGAACTTGTATTACACCATTCTATACTGCTCAGCTGTGGACCAACTACAAGAAATAACGTTTACAAAGGCTTCAAGTTGCCTACAATAATGCAATGAGGCTCCTTCTTGGATCTGATCGGACAACATTTAGCATTTTATGCAGTATTAGTGATTGGCTGTTGTGTTTTGTTAATTTGCCTTCACGAAATAAGACACTGCATGTTTGTTATATATGCTTATCAACATTTTAAAAATATTTTTTATCCCTGTGAACCCCACTCCACCTCCCCAAATGTGTTTCATTTGACATCAATTATACGTGGGTTTTTGCTATTTGGGGGCAGTCCTTATCTCCCATGAATGGCAGTGATCGACTGTAAATACAATTGTTTTTTTTTAAATACTTATATTATTCGCTCTTATGATCAAATTGGTACTCAAGAATGCATACTTTTACTAGTATCGATATGAAAAAAAGTGGCATCAACATCCCTTAAAAGAATTAGATGAGTGAATTTCAACCCAGTATCTAAATTAAAAATGAAAGGGTCATTGTTTTCCAGACCAGATTTTTTTGTTTTCTTTTTTTCGTGACTAAAGATGCATCGAAAATGCATTGCCGGACAAGAAAAGGCTGCCTTGGTGTTTAGCTTGCATCACGACTTGTCAGTCTGAGTCACGGCGTGTTCCCCTCTGAACCTCTGGGGCTGACAGCGAGGTTAATCTGTTGTTCGACCCCCCCGCCGGAGTGCCTCGCTTCCTGGGTGGGGGGTGCGAGTGACTCCGCCGAATCCCGAATCAGGAGTTGGGACCGGCGCGATGGATTGGCTGCTGGTGCCAATAGCTGGAATGGGTGCCAATCATGGGGAGTGTTGAGGGATGGGCAACATGTTTGTGGACTGCTACAGCAAGTTTTCCATTTTTTGAGGGAGTATGTTGCCGAATGTCCGATCCTGTTTGTGGAGAGTTGCACCACATCCGCTGTCATGGAAAATGCTGAATATCATGTTTAATTTTTTACATTCTTTTTATTATTATTATTATTATTATTATTATTATTATTATTATTATTATTATTATTATTATTATTATTATCCATCCATCCATCCATTTTCTTGACCGCTTATTCCTCACAAGGGTCGAGGGGTATTATTATTATTATTATTATTATTATTATTATTATTAATGTTGTTATTATTATTATTATTATTAGTAGTAGTAGTAGTAGTAGTAGTATTTTCAATATTATGTACAATTTTCTAGAGTACTATTTGACTTATTAAAAAAATACTTGTTTTTAAAATATCCTTTCCAGTAGTAGTCATGGAACAAATGCATTTTGGCTCATTATGAACAGCAAAAAAAATATGCCCCCATCCTGAGGTACGTACACCAACTTAAAACAGCTGAATATCATGTTTGTTTACATTCTGTTTATTATTATTATTATTATTATTATTATTATTATTATTATTATTACCATTTTTTTGCATTTATTTATTCTTATTTTTTGTGTTTACCATTTCTATTATTATTATCATTATTATTATTATTATTATTATGTACACTTTTCTAGAGTGCTATTTGACTTATTAAAAAAAATACTTGTTTTTAAAATATCCTTTCCAATAGTAGTCATGGAACGAATGAATTTTGGCTCATTATGATGAGCAGCAAAAAAATATGCCCCCATCCTGACGTGCTTACACCAACATGTATATTTGTGTGTGCGTGTCTGACTAATTTAATGGATGACCCACCAGCAGAGTCAAGGACTTACCTCACACACAAAGAGACAGATTCACAGCTGATTTACCAGACACAGCAGTGACCGTTGACGACACAAACTGAATGTGTGCGCGTATACATGTCACTCAGGCCAGTGCTGTTAATCAATCACATGAATCCGTGAACTTTGCACATGATTGAATAAATGAATAAATCAAGATGCAGAGAGGAGGAAGAGCATCGATGGGATGACATTTCTATAAATAAATAAATAAATAAATAAATCATGCTTGAGCTCATAATTAGGAGATATTCATCACTTTTTCCTCCATCTCTTGCGTACAGAATAAAAATTAAACCCAGCGTTGAACATGAGAGAAAAGCCGGAAAATGAATTGTGCTTGCCCTTGACTCTCCAGCCAACCTGAACAATTATGACCTCTGGACCTCATCTCCCCCTCAATGTGTGAATGCGCGGGCGCGCGCGCTCATGTCAAACAGAGTTTATCTGATGATTATATGAATGCTAACGAGATGCCGCATGATGAAACGTGGCGAAATAACAGAAGCAGACGTTTGTGAACTCGGATAAAAACACCATTAATGGCCTTAACGAGGCAAGCGTGTGTGTCTGTGGAGCTGGTGAATTAATGTGAGGTGATGGCAAACGATAGGAAAGAATGGAGTGGACTTTAGCGATAATAATGTTGATTAAAAAAAAAAAAGATGTCTTCTACAATTGGCAGGGGATTAAAATGAGGCATAACAATCTTTAAAAAAAGCAATTAACAGCATCACATGTCAAACAGAAGTCTTTTTACAAATGAAAAATCTAATCCTGTAGTTCTCCAACAAAATATCACCAAAAAATACTTGACTTGCCAAGTATACCAGAACTCATATTTGATTACAGTAATTTAGTAGGGCTAAGTTAGTAAGTGTTAATCTAGAAGAAGGCTTAACCACAGTAGATGTTCGCTTTCTAAAAATAATATTGAAAGCCACTAACATCAAAAACAGTACGAACATTAACACTCCTCACAAGGGTCGCGGGGGGTGCTGGCGCCTATCTCAGCTGGCCCTGGGCAGTAGGCGGGGGACACCCTGGACCGGTTGCCAGCCAATCGCAGGGCACTCCTTCAAAGTTAATTAGCAGCATTTCACTCTAGTATCATAAGAGCGGACCTGTCTACCACTAGTACCACATTTTGAGAATTACTTATCTAATCAATTTAATAGGTAATCAGTGCTGAATAATTAATTCACATTAAATTAAACTAAAGAATACAAATATATGACTAGAATGGAATTAAATCATAAGACAGCCATCTTTGTGGACTTTTTTTAATTATTATTATTATTTTTTTATCAGCACCCCCACTGTATTTGTTGACTATGTTGCAACTTGTCTGCCATCTTGGAGGTGTATACTTCAGCATGTTAGCCATGTTTGTAAAGTGTGTAACCATTTTTGAGGTCCGTATTAGTGTGTCCGCCATCTTTGTGAACTGTGTCCCAACACAAAAGCCCCCGTTTTATGTTTTTTTTGTTTTTGTTGTTGTTGTTTTTTACAATAGTATTACAGTTACATTATAGTAATACAATAGTATTGAATGTACTCAACGGGAGCTATTTAAGTGTTTTTGTTGTTGTTGTTTTTAATTAATTAATTTTAATTTTAAAGCTATTTTAAAGTAAAAAGAAAAATATTTTTTTGGAATGTTTTACAAAAATAAACAAACAAACAAATAAATAAATAAATAAACACATTTTGTTTATAAATAATTAGATAAATAAAGAAATTTGTTGGACTATGAAGTACTTATTGTGAAAAGTAGAATAATTATAAAGTAAGTGGCTTGTAAATTGACTTGGATTAATGTAAACACAAATAGCAAATATAAATCCTGAATGCAAGTCGAAGTTTAGTAATTACTTATTTACTTTGGAAGGGGCTGAAAATCACACAACTCTCAATAATTTTGCCGGTAATTCTGCATTTTTAGCATATGGGCAAGAGTTTTTGGCCTATTGTCGTTAATTTTCTTGCAAAAAAAAAAGTTGACTGGAACTTATCAAATATTCTTAAAGTGGAGGCTGCACGGGAATTCCACATTTTCTCCCCCTTTCATTTCCTTTCGATGTCATGGCCGACACATCTCAATACTGCGCCCACGTTTGGGTTGTTAGTTCAAGGACACCACTTAGCAGCTCAGTTGTCATGGTTACAGTGTGAGAATGCTTAACAAAACAGCCACAAGTGAGGAGGGGAAGGGGAAGCATCTCACTTCCATCCGGACTGATTTACGTCCCCCAGCAACCTTGCACACCCGACTCGCCATAAACCTCCTCCTGATTAAACGGCATATTCAGGAACGCTTTGACAACCAGACTGTGACTTACGTGCTGCTGTAGCGCTTACCAATCTCATTTGGATGTAATTTCAAGTACGGGCATCTCAAAAGAGGGCATTATGTTTATTATTCATAAAGATAATTGCGTTTACCGTGTGGAATACATTCCTGGCCCGCATACGAACATCTGCTATTAAAAGAGCCCATATTAAAAAAAAAAAAAAAAGTTTTACTTCTCCCACATGCTTTAAAATCATTTAAACTTATTAAAACACATCTTGAAAGTATTAATTAGCCCCTCACGCTCTGAACTACCAAATAAGTGTTTAATTAAAAATAATTAAACAGTAGTGAATCAAAGACTAAAATGCTGAAAACAAAAGCCAACTAGCATAATACTAATGTATAATGCAAAACTCCATAGAAGGCTTACGGAAACAGCAAAATGAATCGAATCGGCACGGTTAGTCTGGGGATCCCCGTGCAAACTGATGTTTGCTCTGAGTAAGGAAGGGGGATCGTCATCGCGAGCCAGGTGGACCGCGGGGGCGTATTATTGGTTGGCATTCGTGGAAAGAAAGCGTAACCCCCACGAGGAGGGCGTGAAGAAAGTAAGTGGCTTGTAAATTGACAGTTACTCGATCTGAAAGAGAGAAGTTCACAGGGGCTTTACACCTGCGGGGTTCCTATTTAATGTTTCTGCAGCCAGGTTCTTCTTTGCCTTTCACACGTATCTTCTTCATATTTCATGTGATTAAAAAGAACATCAACTCCTAACATCCCCCGACGGCTATAAAGTGACAATCAGAGGCAAGTGAAAGAACGTGAAAAGGAGGCTGTCAATCGCATTAGCGGGACTGCATGCTTGTTTTGTGCGCGCGCGTGTACGCGTGTGGTGCATCGAGTGAAATCGCATTAGCAAGGGAATGACAAGCTAGCTAATGTTTCCCCTACAACACACACAGTATGCATAGAATTTAAAGCTATCTGGTCGCGAGCGCCTCTCCCTTTACGAGAGCGATGCTATCCATTCATAATCAGTTAATTATCATAGTTGCTGCAAAAAAAAATGTTCTTTGGCCATTTTAATGGTGCAAATAAGACACGTTTGGTACAACAGAGCGCACATTTATGTCGTTATTCTGTGAGAAACTAGAGCGCCTTCCGTGCAGGTTGTTCCAATCTGCATTTTAACAGAAGACAATTTAATGTAGCGTAGCATAAAATGAAATTACATAGTACTGCACAGCATGACATAGGATAAGATATTATATAATAGAGCATAGTACAACACAGCATCATAGTACTGTATAAAGCCATAACAACATTGCATACCATGGCATCATGTAACTTAAATTTAGCATGACACCAAAATATAGTTTTATACAACATAACATAACATAAAGATGATTCCATATGTAGCATATCATATAGCACATCATAATAACACTAACACAGTTTACAGTCACGAAAATGCTAGCAAAATTTTAATTTAGCCGCACGCCAAGGCAGCTACATTGCTAGCATGACTTGTTTAAAGGTATACTTCACTTATTTAACCCATTATAGCAATAAAAAGTTCATATTTTGTCTATAATAAATTTGATACTTTCATTATTTTTCACGTACAATTAGTACCTTTAAAAACACATTTTGCAACTGAAAATGACATCACAAGGGCTCAGGTAACCAATCACAGCTCACCTGTTTTCTAGGTTTGGTCATGTGACATTCACAAGCTGAGCTGTGATTGGTTAATTGTACATGAAAAATAATGAAAATATCAAATTTATTATAGGCAAAATATTAATGTTTGACTGCGTATCCCTTTAAGATGGCGTATTGCCAAAAACGAAATCTTACCAGTTTGATGTTACATTTTTTGGAATGTGCAATCACTTGAAACATGAGAGGCAAGCAACTTAACTGACAACACGGTGGGATACATCCACAAATATGTAATCTCACACGACTAGCTAGGTAAAAGCGTCCTGAAATGATACATCTACCATCGAGATCGAAAAGTGCCTTTACACAAACGGATGCTAAATGAATTCCATACAAGGTGTAAAAGACGGAGGAGAGTCTTACTCTTGTTTGTTGAGGAGTCCAATAAATAGAGGAGGGGCATAAAAAATGAAAAGGCGCCGTGAAGAGAGTGATGGGTGCAAGGATAGGTCAGCCGCTACAAAAACAGTCACTACATGTTGTAAAGTAAATGTTTTGAAACCGCTCTTTGGAGACACTAAAGCATGAGTGCTTTCTTGGAATGGGATTCATTTTCCCGACACTTTTGGCAGTTGATAATTTTTGAACACATTACTTTTGATTTTTTATTTATTTTTTTTATTATTGTGCTATTTATCTATAATTGTCTTGTGTATTATAAAAAAAAAAGTTATAATTGACTAGAATTTTTGTTCAGTGTTTCCTTTTGTTTTTGTTATTCTATAGTTTCTGAATAAAAAAAAAAAGTATTTTAATTATGGTAGTAATCTTAATTTTAATTATTTTTTTCTGTATTTGTTTTTTTTTTGTTTTTTGTTTTTAAATTTCAAAATATTCTAGTTGGATTAACACAGTTTACTTTTCTTTAATTTTTAGTATTTTTTTCCTGCTTTGTATTATCCAGTTCTTTGATTTAAAATAATGACACATTTTATCTCTTTTTTTCCATGTGATGTATTTAGCTATTATTTATTTATTCATTTATTTATTTATTTATTTATTTTTGATGACTTTAGTGTGTATTGTTTATGCATATTATGTTATACATATATTTTGTCCATTATGTATTTTTATGCATGTTATTTTTCACAATTGTTAATGATTTAACTTTTATTGACATTTTTTTTTAATTTCAAGCATTTTTTTTTTTATTTTTTGTCATAACACTTTATTAAAATCATTATAATAAAATGTTCTATTTTTACATAGCTCCCATATTGCTATCTACAATGCATGTTTTATTTCCTTGTTAAGAATGTTTGTTTTTTTCTTCATTTGATTATTAAATTTATTTTATTTTAATATTGATATGTATTTCAGACTATTTTCTCCCTTTAGGGACTATTTATAATATGTAATTCTGTGTAATTACGGTGTCTTACTAGTTGCAATGGGTGCACCATTAGTTTACACCCTAAACTAGATACTGTGGAATTCCATATAATCTGAAAAGAGTGAATTTTGGTAGGTGTGAAAACATTTTTCCACACATTTCATCTAGTTAGAATTTTTTGTTGTTGTTAAGATCCAAGACATATTGAATAACCAATCAAAGGTACTGATGAAAAAAAATAAAATAAAAAATATAGATGTTTGCCTCCTTCGAGGACGGACGCTCTCAGAAAATCCAACGCTGCCGCCTCGCCTTTGTGCTCCCTCCTGGTTGTTTGCCTGTTTATATATCAAGCAACACAACTCTGTGGGCTTTAATCTTGTGGCATGATTTATTTAAAAGTCCCCCATCCACTGGTGGCTTTTATTGCTACCCCCTCCTCCTCCTTTTTTTTTTTAAATTCTAATGTATTTTCAAATAATGGAGAGTTGTTTGCGTGGTACCTCAGAGGCCGGCGTATGAGGAGCAAACACAAATAGTGGTGTCATCGAACTAGCCGAGTATAAATAGGAAGATTTCCTGGAAGCCAATTCATGTGTGCAGCTATTGTTGTTCAACACCATTTATACTCTTGGTGTACTTCCCAATTTCTACAGGATAGGCAAAACCTGTATCATAAAATGTCGGACTTTAATCGCATCAGTGCATATTTATGTACTTTGCCCCCCTACTCATTATTTTGTGTACAGCGCTTTGTTCGAGCTGCTGCTGTTGAAACAGTGCTGTGCAGAAAAAGTTGAGTTAATGTGTTTGTATTTTGATTGTTGAAGAGTGTTGTCATTTGGGTTTCAGCATCCTCCAATTTTGAAACTGGATCAATATAAAGAGTGATTTTGTGAAAAGTGAATTCCCCCAATTTTAGAGTTTTAAATATTTATTTTATTTAAATAATTTGACATTTTGATTTTTTTTGGTTTCATTTCTTATTTGTTATGATTAAATGCAAGGCAAGGCAAGTTTATTTGTATAGCACATTTTACACAAGGCAACTCGATGTGCTTTACACAAGGAAAGACAACACATAAGCATCAAGAAACAGTAGTTAACATTCAGAGGAAGAAAAATAAATAATTTCAATTATTAAAAATTGTTTTTTCTCCAATTAGGTCGACTTCTCAAATATGTCAGTCGGGATTTTTTTTTAAAGTGGAATTTGGTGTCGCCAATTAGCAAGGTGGCTCAAGTTGTAAGCTAACCCACGAGCTAACCATTTAGCCTCCGAGGTGCTAAAATAGGTTACAAAATTTACTAAAAAGAACATACAATAACAATCTTAAAACATTATTCAACAAACTTTAAAACATTTAACATAAGGAAGTTTAAAATAATAAAAAAACACTTAATTAAAGCTGTTTAAACAATTAAAAATGATTAAAGTACCCTTTTCTGTAATTTTGTATTTTAAATTGTAATTTATATTATTTTGTTCATGTATTATTATCCGACTTGAGGTTTGGTCCAAGATGAAAACAATTAAAAAACGCTGTTAAAAATGTAGATGTAATTTTCTTATTTTTTTTTTTAACAAAATTATTACATTGGTAGAACAGTACATTTGATCAATAAAGCCTAATAAGACATTTGTGTTTTGAGTTGTTAGTTTATAGTGTTTTCATGAGTTTTGGTGACCAACGCAAAAATGCTGATGATGTGAAAGTTGTTGACGTATTTGAAGTATTTATCTATTTGTTTCTTTTTCCTCTGTAGGCTAACAGGTTTCCAGGTGCCGCCTCCGGTCACAAGCACTGGGAACGTCTTCTCTTTGAGGCTGACGAGCGACTTTGCCGTCTCCGCACATGGCTTCAGGCTCATCTACGAAGGTCAGAGCGTGTCAACGCGTTGGCACTTGTGTCTTTGTGTGAGTGTCAATGTTTGCAGCAACAGTGCTGGAGGAAAAAAAAAAAGGAAAAAGAAAAAAGATGAGGCGCGGGTCGCCTCAAGTTGAACGAGCAAGTCCTTCTCCGCAAATGTTTTCAGTCGAGTCAACATTGTGATGTGCTCACAAAAAAAAAACAAAAAAAAACACTGAAAATGAAGCAGAGTGACAAGAGAAAAGCTGAAACCACAGAAGCAGGCCACAAAAAAAAAAAGAAAAAAAAAAAAAAAAAAGAAGAAGTACCGGTATATAAGACGTGACGAGGTTTTGCTTAAAAAAAAAAAGAAAAAAAAAAAAGAAAAAAGAAACAGAACATTAAATACTTTATAGGTAGAAAAATACTAAGTAGTAAAACATTTGACATTTAGTCACAATTGTGGCTTCCACAAAGGCATCATGTTGATCTTCCACCGAAACAATATGGGGGCCTCTTATGTTTCTCTTTTATTCCCAGTCCAGCGTCTTTGAAGGACTTCAGAAAAAGTTCTCCAGGAATTTGACATGTTCACTTTTCAGCTTGTCACGAGTGACACTTTAATTCTTTTCCACAGCGAACGGCTGTCAAGACCGGCCGGCATTGTGAGCGATCGAATCTGCCGGTAAAAGTGCCACAGTGTGACCCAAAAGTGGGACATTTTCAAAATGAACCCACTTACTGAGGACACTGTGTTAGAGACGTACTGGTGGAGGAGGGAGGACATTTTTTTTTTTTTTTTGTCCAAACTGCCAGTCCTCCACTTTGTAACTCGTGAAAATGCTTGGTTTCAAAAGCTGAGAATACAGTGTGCAAATTAAGCTTGCTCCAAGTACCAATTCCGAAACGGCCGGCTGACAGCTGAATCGATTTAAAGTCTGGTTGGACTCCAAAACGGCTCATTTCATGGCTCTCCATTTTTTCGTTGGCCTGGAAAGCAATCCAGGTCATGGCTCTTATTTATTTATTTTTTATTTTTTTTCATAAAATGGCACAGATCAATTCTCCCGCTTACCATGTTGTCCAACTGAACTCTTAGGACGACCTTCCAGTGATTCTTTTCAAGACATGATAGTATGAAACCTCCCGTAAAATGAAACATTGGGGAAAATCCTGCCTCAGCACTGCTGGGTTAAAAGTAACCCAAATTGAGTGAAATGGCTAACCCATCGCTGGGTCCAAAACGGACTGAGCATATGTTATTTATTATTTGACCCTGCACATTTAGAGTAAGTTTTTTTTTTTTTTTTTTTTTTTTTTTTTTAGCAAGGGGTAAAAACTACCCATGAGTTAAAGCTGCCAAAAAAAAAAGAAGTTACCAGGTTATCAGTGTAACTATCTTCAAAAATCATACTCAATTTATTAGCGTTCTCCAAAAAGACGAATCAAATTTGACCTGTCAGGGGTTGTTGTTAAAGCACATGCCCTAACAAATCCCACCAATGTTTTCTAGGGATGTAACGATAATGGCAATATAATGATATTAAAACTGCCACAATATCGTCGTCGTGATGTTCACAATATTTCAATGCAATAACACATCTGTTAACAAAGTCAGGTTGATTTCCATTTGTGCAGTTCGAGCACCCTCTGGTGGCTAGTTTTTTAGTGCAATTTAATTTTCATTAGGGATGTTTTGGCCCTTCGATGTTTAAATTCTACACTAATTGTCAGGTGAAAGGGAACGTAATATACCTGTGGAGGAACTCAATGTGTGTGTGCATTAACATAATAATAATAAAACACAACATTTATGTTATGTAGAAAAGCAAGCACAATATTGTGCTTTTTATTTTTAGAATGAGCTATTTTTTTTTTTTTTACAATATTGTAACCTTTTTTAAATATCGCCAACCTCCCCACAATATCGTGTTCACAAGTTTTGCCTTGTACGAATACATTCCATCAGTTGCCTACATGTATTTATTGCCCGAATATCAACTGGCCACGCCTACGCGCAGCGTGCTGTTCTAAAAATAGTAGTTTGGGGGTAATTATAAGCTTCCCTATTCGTGTATTTGCGTTTTAATAATTTTTTTTGTCTTTACCATAAGCATTCCAAGCTTAAGTCTGAAATGTGGTCTTGATTTGTTTTGACAGCTTGCAACATTCACGAACCTGAACATCCAAGTGTGAGCATTTCATCTGTAATTTAGGCATCACGACGCATTGGAATGAAGCGCAGACATTTTATTGACAACCTCTTACGTTCGCCTCGTTTGGATGTCAGTTCACGCTGATTGATTGTTTTTCATCACTACCGTTTTAAATATGACATTTACAAAAACGTTGCCTTCTTGCGCTTTTACCGTAGGCCAGCAGTAAACAACTTGACGTCATTCTCGCAGATGAAAGCCCAGAGATATCAAAAAATAAAATAAAAATGACTGAAGCGGTGGCTAAAATTAGAACTCATTATGCATGATCGTCACCGTGTCCAGATCAGATTTAGATTCGGGGGAAAAAAATAACTTTGATGTGCTCATTGAGGAAGTTAGCGTAAAGAGTGTCGGCCCCGCGGGGGCAAATGCGATACGACAATCTCAACAATTTACAACCACGTTGGGCCATGGAGAAGTTGTCTTATGCGTGCAATTTTTTTTCTTATCTTGCTCTGCTGTCATATAAATGTCACCGGTGATGAACTACAAAAACACTTGCGTTTATTGAGTAAATAAAAGCATATTTCCTCAAAGACTGGCCATCCGTGTAATAGATGCTGTGCCCCATTTGTATGCCAGGTGGGTTCATTCATTTCAGACAAAAACCTTTTTCCCATTACTCACTGCAATCAACTCATTTCATACACTTTTGTGTTCGAGGCTGATTGCAATCATTAACCACGTTTCTCTGTTGTTTGAAATTAAGGCAAAAAAACAACAACAATATGTCCAAACAGATTCAAAAGGATCTCAAACGTGAAGGCAAAACAAGATTCCTCACCCTCATGAATGCAGCATGTAGGTACCATCCGTTCTTGTTCCTACTGGGAATGCGTCAAAACGACTTGCAACGTTGAAATGTTTGCGCTCTCAGAATGCTTCCCGGGGAGTCATCTGAAGAGTCCCCCGTTATTTATATGTGCATCATCCACCATCCGCCATATGCGGCATCCCATAATGCTCATCGGGGAGAGCTACACACGGGCGGAACGATCCAACATGGATTATTTTTGGCAGGTCCATTTCCGCAGCATGTAATCCTCCTGTTAGCCTCACGCTGGTTGCAATTCCGTTTTTTTTTCGATTGTGACATGTATTGTCTGCAACGGCAAAAAAATAAATAAAAAAATGAGGACAAATAGCTGTTTACCATGTCCATTTGAACAAATTTTAGTTGGATTTTTAGCTACTGTATATAATTAATACATCTATGTATTCTACAACATATCTGTAGAGTTTGTTGTGGGATGTATTAAAAAAAAAAAAAAAATAGCCATAGTGGGATGTATTAAAAAAAAAAAAAAATAGCCATAGTTTGCGACTGTGTTGTGTAACCCATACATTAAAAAAAAAAAAAGAAATCTAGAGCAGGGGTGTCCAAATCTGGTCCTCGAGGTCCGCTGTCCTGCAGGTTTCCCACCTCCAACACACATAATTCAAATGATCAGCTCAACAAGCTCTGCAGAATCCTGATAATCATCCTGGTCTTTAGAATCAGGTGTGTTTGAGGAGGGAAACGCCTAAAACATGCAGCATAGGGCCCAAGAGGACCAGAGTTAGTGATTCCTGTCTCTCATGTTTCCCTCTCCAACTCACCTGATTCAAATCAGTAGCTCATCAGCAAGCTCTGCAGAAGTCTTAGTATTCTGATAATTTGAGTCAGGTATGTTGTAGGAGGGCAACATCTATACCTCTGGTCCTCGAAGGTCAGTATGCTGCAGGTTTTAGATGTTTCCCTCATCTAACACTCCTGATTCAAATCATGAGCTCCTCAACAAGCTGTGCTGAAGCCTGATAATGATCCTTCATTTGAATCAGGTGTGTTGGAGGAGGGAAATATTAAAACCATGCAAGATAGCGGCCTCCCAGGATTGGATTTGGGAACCTTGTTTTAGAGAGAACCAACTGAAATTGGCATTGTTTTATTCTGCACTAATTAAAAATGGACCGTGTGATATAATAGTAATTTTGAACAAGGTTATTTGTATCCATTTTTAAATTTCCTTCTGTGAAGAAAAAAAAATGGAATAAACTATACGTTTGGCTAACACTGGGGTAATGATTCACATAGTTGACTTTAGTGCCACTGGGTTGGGATTCAGTCCCACTCAAATTTAGACTCGTGATCCATCATTTGAGGTGTGAGCAGGAATTGAATGTATGAAGCCCACCTACCTGGAAATTCTGTAGCATGAGTTGTAAATACAAATATGCCGTTCAACTGGGCACATCAAATCAAATCACGATACTGTCAAGCAGGCCTGCATAAACATGGAGCAGATGAGTTGAGAATGTGGTCAAACCGCACGTAGGGGGTTCCGCATCCGACATACCCTCCGGTGTCGACGCTGTCAGCGGAGGTTATCCGGACATGCGATCAGTGTGTGGCTCGAACCCGAGCCCACCTGCCCGAGGCATGCCTCACACAGGGGAGGGTCGGGCCAAGTTTGCGCGGGGAAGATTCTTCAATTCTCTCTTTCAATGCGTGCATTTTTTGGAGAAAGAATGAGATCTGCCATTTTCTCTCTTTGATGTCATTGTGGGATATCTACACACAAGCCCCCCCGCTTGTTCCTGTGAAGACCGCCAGAACATCATTAATTCATGGGGCAGCACACATGCACACTGTATTTTTATGTATGTGTGTGTGTGTGTGGGGGGTGTGTGTGTGTGTGTGTGTGTGTGTGTGTGTGTGTGTGTGTGTGTGTGTGTGTGTGTGTGTGTGTGAGGGAGGGAGAGAGAGGGAGTGATGTATTATTTAGCATCATGTCAGAGGCGGTTTGATATTGTGCTGATGAGAAGGAATCACAGATGATCGTACACACACAGACGCACGCAGCATGTTGAATAATTTTTCTTTTTGTTTCCGCCGTCCTATTTCACCTTGTTCATTTAGAATGACGGTGGCCAACGGAAGCCCGACGAAAACGCCATATCTGCACGTTCGGTCTACATTTGATAACACATCAGATAATCTCCAAGCAGCAATCTACGCCAGAATTATTAATGATAATTATTGGACCCATATCCATATTCAGCTGTTTTGTAACAGGAGCTTTTCATATTCAAAAATTTCTTTCGACAAGAAAAAACCTGAAAACTGTTTGCGACGTTTGTAGAACATTTAGTGAACGTTGCGACCTTGAACGAACCCTGACGAGAAATCAATATTCACTGCCTTCAGAAACACTTGCAAATGTTCGACAACTCAGTGGGATACGGGCAGGGCGACCAGACATCCCGGTTTAAGCAGGACTCGATGGATTTTGCCAGCCCCGTTGTTTCGTTTTGTCAGCATGCCAATTGTTTGGCCAACGTGCATGTCAATCAAAGCTAGATACTGTATGCGTAATTAATAACATTAATTAACATTAATTAATAACATTTAACACAAACAAGGGCTTTCTTTTAGGGTAAGTGTGTCGGGTAGATGAGGTGAACCAACTTCAGGATGTCGAATAGGTGACATGGCTAACAACCTTTGGAAGACACCAACCTGAACTCTAAATATCTCCAAGGTTTCAAAGCATCCCCAGTGTGTATTTTTAAGTGCTGTGTCATGCTCCTCTTTGTGAGCGTGATCAAGTTGCGGTATCAGTTGTGGTGACACCGCTTGAGTGCGTGCTGACAAAGACACTCAGTCATGTAATGGATGTGGCCTTTTCACTGACAGGGAGGCACAAAAACAGCAACGGCACCGCTTGTTTTTGTTTGCAGACCAAAAGAAAAAGAAGCCTTTGTGGACTTTTGTGACTGGCAAACATCATTATGACTGTTTAATATTCAGCTTGGGCTCAAACTCCGCATCTCAATACAAATAAGCTTTGCTTTCTCAAGAAGATGAAACCGAGCAGTCAGCCCAAAAACTTTGCAAAAAAAAAAAAAAGTATTAACATTGGATCTTTTTGTTAAGGAATTTGGATGCAGCCTTGGTTCGAGAAACATCCATTGCATAAAACATAACCTGCACTGGCGACCTTTCTGTAATTAAGCATGTAGCCCTGCTTTGCTGGCATACTTGACCTTCTGTGTTAATTGTAAAACTTAATCGCCGAGTAAATGTGATCATATGCAGCTGATGAACAAAGGTGATTCATACAGTAGCATGTGGACCTCCTAAGAGGCCTTGCCTTCTGTTATCAGATCCATTGATTTGGCCTGGGATGTCACCTGTGGCCTTTAAAGTGTGATTGGTCTTGGTGTGGGCTCACACCATCATAAAAGCTTAATTAACTCTGTAGACAATCTTTTAATTAGCATTTTAACATTATTAACTGTCATCCAAGTACAGCAGTACCCATGTATTAGTGGGTGATAGGGACCCAGCCCCGAGAGCCCTCCAAAAAAGGCTTTAAAATGCCTGTTGATGCCTCATGATGGCAGCACTGTACTACTGTTGTCGAAATGATACTCCTCAACTGACTTCATCATAGTTCATTAGCATCATAATACCACAAAATGGTGGCAAAGTAGGGGAGACCGGGACTAGTTTTATCACACTTTTATATATTTATTGGAATTAATACATTCTATATAAACAAAATGTATACCATATATATATATATATATATATATATATATATATATATATATATGTATATGTATATTAATGTCATTTTCTTACTTTGTGTCAGTGCACAGTTACATTCCATCAAATAGACGGAGTGAACATGTGACATTTTGCCCCACCAATGGGTAACTTGTCACACTATATGGGGTAAGATGTCACACTGGATTTTGCAACTACTCAAACATCCTTGTTCTCCTGTTTTTTGTTTGTTTGTTTGTTTGTTTTTTGAAAGCCAGAGACATTGTTTATTATTGATCTTTAAAATTGACCATAGTCATTGAGCAAACTTTAAAATATTATGAAATAGATTAAAGTCCTTTGGAACTGCTGGCATGTAGGTCGTAATTCTCAGCCTCAAATGCCTGTTTTGCTTCCCTTAAACTGGAAATTTGAGATTAAAATAGAATTTCAAAAGAATAACGCATTTTGGTTAATGGATGGATGGTTCACCATGAAACTTTAAACCAGTCCTGACATGTGGGCATACTGTCGTTCCAACAACTGGAAAATCCGTAAAACAATGGAAAAAAAACAAAACAAAAAAACAACCTGGCAAACTAATTTCCTCACTCTTCAGACTCGTCATCTGAAGAACAATTCTGGCATATGAAAATAGAATTGCTAGAGGTGCAATTTTCATTGGCCCATTCTTTGCATGTGACAACAAACCCAAAAATGACTGAGACAAATTGCCCCAAACTATGTTGGCTAATATTTGCTACAGTTTAATGTTAGCTTAAAACAGAGTAGTGACTGATGCATGACAAGGTGCCTGAACCTCTCCTCTAATGAGTCCACGTGATTTGCTGCTAGAATTTACGTACGACGCCTGTTTCAAAATATATGAAGTTGAAAAGTTTTACTATGGGTTGTGCAAAACGGATAGCTGGCCCTCAGCTCAGCACACAATGTGCTATTCTCTTCTCAGACAGTACACAACCTGTTACCATTTATATGGAGAAAACTAGTATTCCACTTTTTTTTGCTGCGCCCTCTGGTGGAGAAGAAAATTGCAATATGACAACTTACCCGTGCTAGCACCAGTCTGCCCCTCCACTCCCCAAGATAAAGCTCCTCAGTGTACTTCAATATTTTTTTGTTTGTGTGTGGCAATTGTTGGCCTAACATGATTATGTGTTCTGCCACAACTACAGGCTGACTCTTTGTCATTGTAACAGCCTGCGTTCCCCACAGACAAAGTGACTGCTCTCTTTCTTCACTACAGCGACATGCATATCTCACACTAGCAGTTTTAGCACACAGGTCTTGTTTCATTTTTTTTCCCCCCGCCCTCCTTGTTTCACATCTATTTCTTTCATCTCTTATTTTCACCCACTGTTACATGCAGCGCACCGGCAAATACGCATGAGGCTGTGCACAAATACGCGAGTGCGGCCCGGGTCATGCATTTCAAATGAGGGAGAAAATGTCAGCACTGTCCCTGGAGACAAAACTGGGGGGTGTCAGAGCCAAGGATGCAAATGCGGAGGTGTGTGTGTCCATATTGGAAATGCATGTAACGCCGCATAGTCCCCATGTTAATTCATCTGCAGAAACACAATTTCCCATTAGATTTATGTAGTTTTGGAATCTAAGGTTTACGTTACACTTTTGGATTGTTAATTGCCATACAAGTCTTGGCAAAGGTTGATCAATTGTGTATTATTCTACAGCTTCATCTTCTTGTCTGTTGTGTGCTGAAGGGTTGGATCCCAAAACGCAGACACAAATCAGGTTTTATCTATTTATTCACATTGAGAAGCAGAATCTATTAGAGCTGCACACGGGAACAGTTGAGCAATAATCCGGCAAAACACACACAATTCTTAGACCCTTAAATAGACAGTCAATCAATCTCATTGGTGGTGGCTAGACATGTGAGTACTAGTACTGACATGGAATTCTCTGATTTCCTGTTTACTCCGTAATTACAGATATTCCTGACATAACAAACATCATAAAAGATCCTTAACAACATATAGTCCAGACATCATATAGCCTAAAACTAGTTGAAATTGGATACTGTTACATCAATACCAAAACAGACACCTAATGGGTCGTGAACTCTGCCGCACGGTCATGAACTCTACGCAAACTTAACCTAGGCATGACCCCAGACATGAGACAAGACCCAAACATTACTCCTGCATGACTCGTGTCATGACATTGTCCCCCATCACCAGTAGGTGGACTCAAATACCCCAGTCACATAATATCCAAGTTAATGTCCTTTATTTTCCTGCTCCTGTAGAAAATGAGAAACCACCTAGCTCATTTACATGACACGTAACCCCCCTCAAAATAGGCTCATTTTAGCATGTTAAGAAAATGGTGAATAGGTTGCTGTAATTGTTTATCTTTGGGGCATTTGACATTGAAACACATGGTAACTGTTTTAAATGATGAAAAATGCATGTCCCGTTTAATATCTATAAAAGAGATTCACGAGTCTTACATAGCGGCACATTAATGACAGCATGTCCGTGTCTCAGTGTGACGACGTAATAATGTCATTACAGCAAATGGATCTCGCCTTGACAGGACACTGATGATGTCTCATGTCCAAAGAAATGACAAAAATCCAATTTGTGTAAGCCTGAGAAAAATGTCCCCAAAACGTACCAAAACGTGGTTATCGGTGTGACACCTTGGTATTTTAATTAAAGTGTAGCGGGCGACACAAAAGCAGTTTGATGTGCGCCAGATGATATAATGACCTCATCTGAATGATGTTCACTACTTTTTGTGAAAGAGGCATGGCCACCTTGAAAGTGACTCATTGATACCAAATTCAGGCCTGTCAGATGTGTTTTGATATTACAGTCTCACTTGGAACTTATGTGTATATCTGTCTTTTCCTGTCTTGGCTGGTCTCGGCAAGTCTTGGCTTGTTTTTTTTTTGTTTTTTTTCCTCCCCTGTCTTGTCCATTCCAGTACTTGTGGCTTAAAATAATGTTGTACAATTTGGACACAATTTGATATACTGTACTGATAAAGGATTTTTTTTTGTTTTTGGTAATGTAATTTTCACTCGACAGCAAGTGTCAAAATGGCCTCCGGGTGGCTTTTCATCCTTAATTCATATTCCACAAACACAATATTATTCAGAATGTGTTTGGACTAACTTGACTTCCTCTTTAGGTGAGTTAGCATCTGTTTATATTAGTCGTTTCTCATCACATATCCTCAAATCACGAGGCTTGATGATGCCACTCATATGGCTGGAGAGAGTTTGGGCAGTCCCTGGTTTCGAGACAGTTCGATGCAAATGATTGATGGATGATTGCCTGAAGGAATTGATGGATGTGTCAAGTGACTGATGGATGGACGATGTCATAACTTGAATGTTTGCAAACATCAGTCGACTTTGACTGGAGTCTATTTTTGTAATCGTACTTAAATGTCACCGTGTTGACATTTCTGAGTCACTCTTTCCACCCATCAAAAAAAAACCCAAAACTATCCATTCATAATATGGCCATGAAATCACCCAAATATACAGTATGCTTGTAATTTTGACCTATGAACATAATGTTTATAGGTTTTGGAGGTCATGCGCTTGCATGCAAGCTTGTGCTTGTCACTCGGCTCTCCAGGCAGGTTGCCATTGACGTTAGATTTAATAGGTCACACTGCAATAAGCGCGCCTATTAGATACCCCGCACAGATTGACACGCACATACAGTACTGAAGCTAGCCAAGCAACGCGTTCACTGATGGTGTTAGCAGGGGCACACATACACATATAGCATATTTGCGACTTTAATAGACAATGACAGGGTAAGTTGTATAATGGTGTAACCACAGGAAAACAACAATGGTTTGCAAGACGCTTCTTACTACCGCATCAGCTGCCGACACATAACACGAGCGTCCTCGAGACTGCGAACATACAATGGTTACTTGCAACATGCAGTTCAACATAACCTTGGACCACATGCTCATGTGTTAAACTGCAACTTTGCTGAATGAATGATGATTGATGAAAGGTTCTCTGTATCTCACTGAGCGATAAATGCATGCTAATGTAGCCGCTTTGGGGTTTTCGTCAGGGTTTGTAAAAGGTTTCAGAAGATCTTCGCAGACAGCGGCAAATTGAATATGTTCACAATTTCTTTGTAACAAGTAAAAACTGTCTGTGAACATCTTACAAATCCTGATGAAAACCCTAAATTTGTTGTGTTCGCAAGCATTCACCGCTCAGTGAGATACCAGCTTTATCGGCCTTCAGATTCATAAAAAGGCTTATGCCAGATATCGACTTGGCTGATAATCAGTCTATCCCTACTAGTAGGAAAGGTTGACTTCCCAAAAAGACTTTCACCCCAATAGACACATGTAGGCCACTATTTGCATAAAAGCAATACTTGAACTTTCAATCAAGTCTTCACTAGTCCAACAGACTTATGCCGAGGCGCACACGCATGCTGGCTATGTCTCTACAGGCACTAATGTGTACATGGCGTACTGCTTAATGATTCATACATCACTTAGCAGCATTAACCTTGCACAGGCCCCCACCTCACTGTCAGCACGCTCGCTGTCGCTTTCTTTGAGGACAAGTCAAAGATCTGACTGAAGTGGCTGCTGAAGGGGAGGGTAAAAAAAAAAAAAAAAAAAACACCCTCCGGCGACCCCTCGGGGCGTCACTGTTCATTACTGCAATTGCATCAAGCAGGGAGACTCTTTCAAAGTTGGCAGTTCTTGGAGGGAGAACTTCAGGAAAGGTTATAGAGTTGGTAAACAGAGAAACAGTAAATGCTATGGGTGTTGATTGTGACGTGATTCCCGATGGTATCGCCAAACATCAGCTGTGATAATCATAATCTCTACGGTCCGGAGTACTGGACTGTCTATGGAGCTTACTTTGGCCAAGGTTGATCTGCAGCGCGTCATCTCCATATGGGACTGGACATCAAAGTGACAATGGCTGATAGAACCCTGACACTAAAGCGAGGAAGACATTGAAATACAAAAGAGGAGCGCATGTATGCGAGTGAAGAAGTGTCGTGCGCTATTGATCAGCTCTCAAGGGCCGCATTCATTTACTCAGCTCTGTTCAATGTCACATGTGGCATCTGATCTTCTTTTGGAAATCTCTTTCTCTCGGCCTCTCTGCTTCTCTGTGGTGTTCAGTCTCGTAATGGATATTGATTCAGTTTCAGGCACATACTGTAGCTTTCGATCTTTCTCCGCTAACCCCGTCTGCCTTTACAATCTCTCGGTGAGGTGACGCCATCTTTCCAGATGGCACTCATTTCAAAGTGCCTGCGTGTGCATGTGTCGCACACATAACGATTTCCTATTGGACGCCGGCTCCCTCCCCCTGGGCCTAACGACCCGTTATTGATTGGGCCAATTAGCATTCACGCCTTTTAATTAATACTGGAGCAATGATATTCACGGGTGCACACAGCTAGTTTGAGGCAGGAAAGGTGATCATTTTTTTTCACTTAAGGAAAGCCCTCTGAGCATTATTCAATATTGTTGATATCCAGCTTAAGATACATGTACCCAGTACTAGTCCTGACTAGTAAGACAATTCAGCACATTAGTAGAAAGACTTGTTTTTGCTTTCCACTGCTGAAGATGCCCTTTTCACACTGCACTTGGTTGTCTTGTGTTCACCGTGTAATAGGGTGCAGGGACGAGAGCGCACAAGCGCAAGCTTGCCCATATTTGGAAGATGTTTCTTAGCGACCCAGGAGCTAGCGTGGATGCTTTTCCTGCTAGACTATTGCTGTTAGCACTCTGAAATCACTCTGCCTATTGGATGGGCCTTGTAACGTCACAGCCACACAACTCCCGAATTTAAATTTACGCACCACTGTGCATACACGATGAATGGGTTCGGTGTTGTGATGCACTCTAAGTGCAGCATGAAAAGGCAATTTTTGCATTTCTGCACACTGCTAGTACGACTCAAGGGGCTAGATGTTAGCTAGTATAATTTCAATATGTCATTGCTGGTACTAATAGCATACATTTGTCACCTAAATTTCCATTTCATCACTAGTACATGTAGTTGTGGAATTTGCCCAAATGAACCCCAGTCCGTGGCAGGTATCTTTGACAGATGGTTTGCGCCAAATTGCCTAGATTGGTGCCTATGCTGTCAAGTGTTGGCATAGCATGGTGACCAACTTTGATCATTTTGCGGATTCACTATTGTAAATGTGGCTCCTCTTACAACAACGGTATGTTTGTGAGACGTATTGATAGCTTTATTGATCACCCCGGCATGGAGCGGGAAGCACTCACATGGTCTTGTCTACACACACACACGGGCTCATTGCACACATGCGGAGCAGCAAAGTGGAGGTGAAGGGCCTCTAATTGGGCCTTCTCGCACGGCCGTGTGAGCGGTCGGACGGCTGTCATTATGTGCTCATTCACTTAGACGCACAAGGGGTGGGAAATCAAATGGAAGTCGGCATGTTGGGCTGACGTCTCGGCAACAGAGAATCTGGCTCGCCGCAAATGAGCTAATAGCGGCGGACGGCGCCGCCGTCTCCAAAACGATCGACCCGTTCCTGGCAGTCAATCAGGTGTCACCGCATAGTTATGCAGCAATGTGATTGGATGATTGGCTGTCACTCAGGTGCCATTATTTAATTCATGTCCAGCTTTTTGGAACAGGTGGTATAATTCTGTGGAGATTCTCAAATGGCAGTTTCAAATTGATTTTTCTTTGGACTGCAACTATTTTACTATAGCCTGCGATAAAAAGAACATTTATTTGATATTACATAAATCATGCTCTGCGCAGAAAACAACATTGTGAAACTTTAATAATGAATGAGTCGTAATGGAAAAATGCAATCGTATAACTCAGATTGTTATTCTTGGCCAGAGGTCTTTGAAAGATGAGAAAATACTTAGTATGTTGACCTGACTGGGGGTAAAAAAAAAACCTCCCTGCTTTTTATTGCAGGTCTTTTGGAGTAAGCTTAGCCAGAGTGCCGTGAACACTAACCTAGTCTTTATCTGGTTGTCCAGAATGGAGCTAAAATCGCCAGAGGTTGCTTACCAACATCTCAGCTAACCCTGTGACTAATCGTTCACACGGCACACATACAACATCAAGGCATCAACACTATAAAGCCAGACTCCTGGCTGCTGCGGGGATGAAGGTGCATTTGCTGTGTAATAAAGACCCAGACCCGAGACGTTGGCGGTCTGTCGCCCCCCGGTCCTGTAATGTTTGATCTCCACGAGCATTAGCAGCACGCTAGCGTGGGTACAAACGCATCTTCACGGCTGCCAGATGTCGTCGGATGCAACCTCTTTTCCCTCCCTCCGCTTTTGGTGCCGCCATAAATAATGGTAATTGCGTTTAATTACACCGGCGCTGAGGTGACCGTGATCGTTGCTTTATTGGAGATGTTCATCACTGTCTTTGTAAGGTTGCGCTTGTGAAAGTTAATTGCTGACAACGCAGGTTTTCCAAAAAACATTTGCGCTTTATATTCTAACATGGCTCGATGTTTGTGATATTGGGATGCCAAATGTGAAAAAGTTCTCATTTCAAACCAGGTTGGATCTGGATCAGATGCAGATCATCCTTGAGCAGCATTATATACAGTGATACCTCGGCTGACGAACGATTTAGCTCACGAACTTTTCGCCTCACGAACATTAAATTTGCGAGAATTTAGTCTCTGCTGACGAACTACTTTTCGGCGGACGAACCAAACCACGCGGTCGAACAGCACCACGGTGGCGGCCACGAGAAGCTGACGCACGCTCACGGCGTCCCAGTTCGTCACCCCCTTTCTTTTAGTGCGGACGCGGTTTGTGTTTGATAGACATTTTGAGTGTACTTTTGCTATTATGGGACCGAAAAAGACCCCACCACAGGCTAGTGTTAAGCCTAATGCTTACCAGCGAGGGACGGCGATTCGGCGGCGCGTTTGCATTGTAGTCAATGGAGTTCGCGCCACTAAAAAAAGCGAAAGTGCCATCACGTACCTCAAAAAAGGAGAAAATCGTGCCACGGCTGTTTAGTCCCAGGAAAGAGGTGAAAGTAGTTGGCGGTGCTCACTTTTTGTTGACTCGCTAAAGTGCTCCACTTCCTTGTTCACCAAGGGACACACCTCCTCCGCTCCGGTGAGCACGAAAGTGCGAATGAGCGACAACCGTTCCATAAACACTCTACGCGGTGAAACGCTCGCGAATGAAGTAAGTCTACCATTGCTACTATCCTTAAGAACTACCATCACAAAGTAAAATAAAACGACTTTATTATACAGTATAATTTATTTCTTTAATTACAATACAATAGCACATTTATTATACATAAAATAAGGTATATTTTGTGTAGTTTTAAGGCTTATTTAGTAGAAAATTATGTTTTATAGGGACCTGGGAACGGATTATTCTCATTTTAATGGTTTCTTATGGGAAATAAATGTTCGGAAGAAGAACTTTTCGGCTTACACACACTCTCTGGGAACCAATTAAGTTCGTGAGCCGAGGTATCACTGTATTTAACTTGGGAAATCCTACTTTATATGTTGGCGATTTGATTTTCCAATACCTTTTGAAGGGCTTTAACACACTCAAAAAGGCATCACCTTTTGCAAGGACATGCACCCTTGTTAGAAGTTCATACGTTTTATGCAAGGCTGACAATTGTACGAATTTGTGGCACAAATTGGCACGACTCGAGTCATGCCAATAGAAACCTTCCGAAACCAGTATGACCCACTGACTTATCATGAAATGACACATCAAAAGAAATATCATATACATATTTGTTGTTTTCCCTTTTTTTTGTGTCAATTTACAGAACATCTTTTTTCGTGTCGCTTTGCCAGCCATTTTAGGCTAATTTAAAAATAAATAAATAAATGCGTATATGCAGTATACTCACTGGGAAATTAAGTCTATATCATCATTCTACACTGCCGAAATTGCTTATAAAACAGATCTCATAAGGGATTTAAGGAAGTTACTCTGTCCAATTGTTTACTTCCCCCATTCGTCATCCTTTTGTTAAACGTTTTCCCAGCGTGATCATCTTTAAACTGCTTAATTTTACCATGCGAAGGCTTTTATGTGTAGAATTTGTCACATTATTTTCAAACAGCGGCTGGCTCATCGCCACGTTTATCTTCTCATTTAAAAGCCACACATTCAATAATACCATTATCTCATTGCGTGTGCGTGCGTGTGCCTGTCAGTGTATGTGCGAATTCAGCCGTCATTGTTGGGCATTAGAAGAATTTGCTTTTGAGCACACATCTGAATGACAGCTCAGCGGATGCTTTATTAAAAGTGAAGGCAGACGGACGTCCTCCCGCTGTCAATAGTGCTAATATATCACAAATATTAGCACTGAAAGCACTAAATGTCATCTTCTGAAAGGAAAAAAAAGTTTTGCCGACTGCTGAAGTTTTCATGAGCTTCAATCGTTTTTAGATGAATGCATATTGATGCAAAAGAGGTGTGATTAAACT
Organism: Festucalex cinctus; assembly: GCF_051991245.1. Lineage (NCBI taxonomy): Eukaryota > Metazoa > Chordata > Actinopteri > Syngnathiformes > Syngnathidae > Festucalex > Festucalex cinctus. The sequence goes on from NC_135429.1 coordinate 12,744,244, forward strand.
TTTTAAATCGTTTTAAGTTGTCACAATGTCAAAAAAAAAGTGGCTGAAAAGAAATGTCTATAGTTATTGTCATTTGAAACCACATTAAAACCACATTAAAACAAGTTTTCATATTGAAAGCAGAATACAGTTATTCATTTTGAATAGTTTTTTAGAGATAGATTTGCATTCTTCTGTAGGAATCAAACTACGAGGGTCTCCTATTGTGGCTTTTAAGTTTGTCCACCAGATGGCGCCGCACTTTACCTCGTTCAAAGCATGCAGCAAAACATAACACATTTTCGTTGTTTTCTACAAACTACTTTTGCTATTGATGTTGGATGGTGGATGGCTTACATTTGATTAAATACTGTATGTAATAAGTCACTCTAAAAGCAGCTTGGATGTCTGCTTACCAGAGACTGAGCTGCATTGCATTTGTCTACAGAGCAGGAAGAGAATCTTCCTGTCACTTCAAATTTCCATACGGAAACTTGTACCTTCCGCACGCCTATGAGCCATAAAGACAATCCATAGTTCTGTATATTACTGTAATGTATCCGTACATCTCAAGTGACGGGGCAGGTTGGAGCAGTAGGAAGGGGCCAGGTGGTTGTGCGAGACTTTGAAAGTCAGAAGGAGTACTTTGAACTTGATGCATGGTGGGATGAGAAGACAGTGAAGGTTCTTGGGGGAGGACGGGGGGACAGGCCTCTGGAGTGGAAATGTGTGAGTGAATTGTGAATATATTGAAGTTCTCTGAGGGCCTTGGAGGATGAGCCTTAAACCTTTGACAAGGCTGCAAAAAAAAAAAAAAAAGGGAAGAAGTTACATATAACTTTTTTAAAGAAATACAGAGCTCCAAGATTTTTTGTGGCATTGCATTCACTATTTTAACAGTTTGACTCCAAATATTTGCTGTTTTCTTATTTTATTTTAAAACAACTCAAAATACAGCCATTAATATCTAAACCCCTGGCAACAAAAGTGAGTAGACCCCTAAGTGAAAATGTCCAAAGTGAACAGTTTGCCATGTTCTCACCTGTTTAGCTTTTAATAGCTGTAATTTGACTTTATTCATATATACAATAAGTATACACTGCACACTGGCTGTTTTTCCATTAGGAAACACTGGTATAGACCATTGAATAGTCAAACGACTAATGACCAAATATGGGCACTACTTTTGAAGAGCTCCAATATAAATCCAGTGAGACTGCACTTATTTAATCAAATGAAAGTTGGATTTACCTGCTTGTAGTAATACATTTTGACAAATGATATTAAATAGGAGTGAACTTAAGCAATTTATGAACCTAACGGACCAAAAAATTTTTTTCTTGTAAGAAGATTGAGTCAAAGAACAGGTGAGAAGATGAACGCGCCTCATTTGAATATCCCTCCAAATCTGATAATTTTTTATTTTTTTTTTTAGAAAATGCTTTCAAATGGATTTTCTGCTGGATTCATCCGTCACACGTTAAATGGATCTTTCATGCCTTCGTTGAGCTTTTTCTACACACATCTGTTCTGTAGAGGGAAAAAAAATGCAAAGTTGACTCCTCTTTAATCCAAGATGGTGCTGACGGAGGTGCAAAAACTTACCAAGTCATTGAATCGCTTTAGCTTTTTTTCCCGTTGTCATCCATCTCACTAAAACCTGCGAAAAGCATGGGCACCATTCTTACTTTTTTTTCCATCGTTCCTTTATTTTTTCTTACCCGTAAGTGTAATTGCTTATCTAGGGAGAAATAAAAGTCCAGGTAAACGCTTGCCTGAGTATGTGCGATGGGGGTTCGATGACTGTAGCCCGGCCGCTCCGTATCGTGCGTGTGACGAATGCAGATCAGCCTACAGATGGGCCATAAAAGCAGCAGCTTGTAATGAAGCGACTGAGACCCGAATGATGGTTATAGCGGACCAGAGGGGGTGCGGGGAGGGGGCGTAAGGGGTGAGGAAGAGTGAGACAGAGATGGAAAGACGGAGCGAGTAATTAGGGAGGAAGAAAAGGTGAGGATAAATAATTGAGGGCGCGTGGCAGTAAACCAGAGAGAGAGTCTGGCGTGGCTGCTGGCAGCCGAATAAAGCGTCGTTCCTTCGGAACTATGAAAAGTCCGCAAACTCGCGCGGGCAGATCAAAGACAGCTTTACTTTTACAATGTGAAGTTGTGAGCAGCCGCTACGTCGTGGATTTGTAAGCGATTATTTTACGGGGTTTTACAATATACAAGCAAGTCTGAATTTAGAACTGCATAAGTGCAGTACCACTGTGTGCCACCACTTGGTGGGCAGTACTAAGGTCTGCCGGAAGACATGGACCCCAATTAACATCAAGAAGGAAGTGCTGTATAACTAGTAGTCATCCTCAACAGTAATAGCAGTTTTTCCAAACATAGCAGACACAATACAGTATATACATGTGAGCATTGTTTTATGCGCTGTTTGTGGGTGTTTGACATCTGCACTAATTTCTTTTAGCCTCCCAATGATATTTCACATCAAAGTATAAAGTCTGCAATATACAGTCGAGCTAGACAGAGTTAACCAGTGCTAATAAGCATGTAACATTTTTTGTTAGGGCTGTGCAATTAATGGAACTTCAATTACAATTTCAGTTAATCAATCCCAGCCCCCCCCCAATAAAACAAATTGCACCTTTCAGAATGGCCTTTTATTGTGGGCAGTCTAAGGCACACCTATGCACTAACCATGGCATATATTTGACAGTAATTATGGACCTTCAAGCAATTGCTACTTTAAAAAAGCCAATATGTATAAAACAATACTCACGGGCATATTTTCTATTACTACTATTACTGGAGGTTAGTTGGGGACCTTCTCTGTCTCTTCTTCTCACTCTTCTTCTTCTTATGTCTACCTATAAAATTAAATGTGACCCCCCCAAAAAAAAATAAATAAAATAAAAAATAAAATAAAATAAAATAAAATAAAATAAACCATTAAAAAAAAACAAAAAAAAAAGCACAATATATCGTGTTGGTGCAAGATGAACCTCTATAACAGTGAGGGTTCACTTGGAATGAAAGAGATCAAACGATTGGAACGAGGGAATGTAATTTAATGGAAACCTGAATGAAAAAGTGATGAAAGCAATGTGGCTCCTGTGCGTGTGTGGTATTAAATGTGTCTCTGATGGGACGGCAAACCACCACACGCATCCCGGCACCCAACACCTCTGGGTACAAAATCAATAGGCCAGCAGGTTGCAACCCAACATCCAATCACTGGGGGGGGACACAATGATGGATGACCCTGCATAGGTATGTGTTTGTTGCGATAAGAGGGTCGGCAAGGGGTCTTTAGCGAAGGCATTCTCGTTGAAAAGACTCCACAGAGAAGCTCAAACCAAACTAATTACTGTACATAAAAGTATGTTCATTTCCTTCTTTTTTTTTTTTTTTTTTTTTACTGGTTTGTCTGCAGCCGAGACTCGTTTGGAGGCAAATTTATCCCGCCATTAAGTCAATTACGTCCTCGTTTTCTCCTTTCCAAAAAAGTTTTAAGCGCGGCGGCCCTCATTAGTCGAGTAATGGATGCTATTCATATCGAGGAAGCTTTTCGTAAAAAGGGGGGGGGGGGGGGGGGGTCGTCTTGGGCGAGTGACGATCATCGCCACGGCAACAATAGCGAGGCGTCTGAGTTTAATGAGTGATCTAGAAGTCGTTAATTCGCAAGATGGCGATCAATTGTCACCGCCCACCAGCTCCTCTGCGGGGGTCCATTACTTCATTTTACCATGTAATTAAATATCAGTTACATATTAATTAACCATTAACATACACATTAATAATAAAGAACAAAACGTGCATTCATTTAAAGCAACAAGTCTGCTTTAGAATAGATGAAACTCTTTTTTTTTCAATTTAATTAGGGTACTAACTTTGGAGGTAAATTTGTTTCAGAGTAATTTACTCACTTGATTTCGAATCAAAATTCCTCTTCTGTGGACTAGGAAGGCTAATGCTAAAATTACAAACAAAAGCTTCAGATATCACCAAGTATCCTCTTTTCTTTCCCCAACAGAACCCATCTGTCTCCTTCCCAGTCGCCCCTTCAATCATCACCCCACTATCCCCCACTCACAACCCACACCGCCCAGCCTCCCTAAATCCTATCTGTCTGCACACTTTCATCGTTGTATCAATCACGCTGAAACTGTAAGAGCAGAGCTGGTCCCCGATCTCCCATCAGCCTCCTGTTTTATGGCTCGTAGCGTCCTCCCTCCCTTTCCCACTCGCTCTCTGGTGCACATATACAGTAAATGTGTATACAGTACACATCTGCCAGCAACATATGCACCAGTAAAAGCATCTTGAGGGAGAAACTTCATTAAGTTTAAACGCAGCATGACTCCAGCTGATAATGTACGCCTGACTTGGATACATTTTGAGTTTGAGTTGCAGCTTAGCTTGATTCAGCCTTTTTAGTGTCACGTAGGCCCTGACCAGGGTTACGTCAAAGATGGACGCCCCAGAGATTTTGATCTAGCAAATATGTGTGAGATTGGTGAGGCTAAATTTTGTAAACAATTAAGTTTTAATCATTGTATGTGGACATAGGAAGGCAGCAAAGTTCGATGACTCACCATAAAACAGTTTAAAATTCAGCCTGCACTTCACAACCTCTCGTTGTTTATCTGGCAACCATTTTAGACCTCCTTTTCCCTCCCTTCTCCATTTTCCCATCTTGATGACATCTGACATCTTTGACTTGCGCCGAGGGATTCTGCTTTTCATAATGGTGCCTGCTCTCAGGAGACCATTTGCTTTCAACATATCCTGCACCTTGACAGAGCTGAAAAACTTGTCAAGTCGGTGGAAGACGAGTCAGTTCCGTCCCAGCGACTGCGCCTTCCTCTGCGTCTGAATCCAAAAACTTGAATAACATTTCTTGGCATCTGGCCGCCACGACCGGAGAGCACACAAATGCTCTCGCAGGACGCGGTGGTCTGTGCTGGCAGAGACGCCGGCACATGACGGCGGCACATGGAGGCAAACATCTGCTTGTCTTCACGGGCCTTGTCTCCAGTTGGCAGAGTGTGAAAGCCTCACTTCCCACATGGCCTCATGCATGATGCTCATCGGAATAATCAAGATAACTTGCTCCATAGCATTGTAATTTTGTTCTATAGCACCAGGATACACTTGATCTGCTTGAATTGTAAAATTCTTGGTCTCAGACTGCAAATGATTGAATGTGGGATAGGTAGTTGTTTAAGTTGTTACCGAAACGGGACCAGGACCATTATTTTCAGAAAAAAAGGCCAGAATTTGCTATGGATTTTGGAGTCAAGTTGGAACATCATATACCAGGTCTGCACACCTCTGAGTTCCATTCCAGTCATCAACCAACAACTAATTGAAATCTATAAGCGCCCCGATGGGATACATTGTGCTTTTCTATGACCAGCTGTAGTGATGCTCCGCCCAGTTAAACCGAACTCCTCTCTCGTCATCTCTACCTGCAGAACTCCACAGTACGTCCTGCGGGAGCCCCGGCGTCCCGCCCAAAGCAGTGCTAAGCGGCGGCGGGCGCTTTGCCGTGGGGGACAGCGTGCGTTACAGCTGCGTGTCCGGCTACGTTCTGGACGGCCACGCCACGCTCACCTGTGTGCTCAATGCAGGGAACACGGCCGTGTGGGACTTCCCCGCTCCCATCTGCCGAGGTACACACCGCCGCATGCTGGTCTATGTGCTCCTGTGGCTTTATTGAATGAATTGTGGGGGGGGAAGCCTGTCACAAGCATGTGAGTGTGTGTCCTTTTATGTGTGTGTGAGGGGGCGAGGGGATCGAGGATTGTTTTTGTGGTCTTTGTTCATCATGCTACAACAAGTCATTCTGCCCATGTTTTTGGCTGTATTTACATATCTCCCAAGTCGGCCACAAGCCACATTTCCACCAAATTCCATTTGTTTGGTAAGCGTATGCCTTTGGTTGCCAAAGGTGGTACAATGTGTTCTTTTGATACAAGTTTTTTTTTATTTTTATTTTTTAACTTTTTTTCTGAATCCAATCCAAACGCTCTAGCCCCAAACTCCACAACACTAATCTTTTAACCCCTAACCTTAATCCCATCCCACAAACCCTAAACCTCATTCTTATCACTAACTCTAATTTCTATAACTAACCAGTCCTAAAATCTGAACCAATAATTCCAGCATCAACCCGACCTTTTAACTCCTAACTTCAACCCCTATCTCTAAACCCTGAACCCCAAATCCTAACCCTTAATCCCATATCTCAACCCCTAACATTTTATCCAAGCTGTACCCTCATACCCTCCAGCCTTGATCTAAATCCCAAATACCTAAATGTAACCTCATGATCCCCAAATTCTTAGGTCCTTGCACCCATCTGCCAATCCCTAACCTCTAATCCTATACTCCTCTAACCCCAACTCCGAACTCTCTCCCAAACCAATTACCTTAACCTACTGGTAGGGGGCCCTGTCCCTCGAGAGCCACTGTCCTGCCTGCTGTCGATGTCTCCCTCCTCCAACACTAATGATCAGCTCATCAGCAAACTCTGTGCATCCTGATCATTGTATCAGTTTTATTGGTGGAGCGACACATAGAAAACAGGCATGAGACGGATCCCGAGGCATTCCCAGTCCAACCATAGTCTGTCCGACGTCAGCTGGGTCGTCCTGGGACCTCCTCCCAGTGAGACGTGCCCGGAACAGTTCCCAGAAATGCATGTTGGTAGCACCATAAATGGATCCTTAAGCCACCTCATCAGGGTCCTCTCGATGCAAAGAAGCAGCGGCTGTACTCTAGTCTGCACCCTTCTCACATGACCGAGCTTCTCACTCTCTTATGTCAAAAGAAGAGCCCACACACTCTGTGCAGGAAACACATTTCGGCTGCTTGTATCTGGTCTTTGGGTCGCGACCCACAGTTTGGTGCCATAAGCGAGGGTAGGAATGCAGATCAACTGGTAAATTGAGAGCTTTGTCTTTCGGCTCAACTCCTACTTCACCACAACAGAACGATACACAGGCCGCATCACTGCAGATGCAGCCCTGATCCGCCTGTTGATCTCCCACAACATTCTTCCCTCTTTTTGAAGAAGACTTGAATTCCTCCACCTGGGCAGGATCTAATCCCCAGTCCTGGAGAGGTCACTTCACCCTTTTCCAACCACGGTGTCAGACAAATCCTAACCTCTTATCCTCAAACCAAATTCCTAACCCTACAACATACCACCTTATATGATCTCACTAAAAACATTTGCTATAACCTCATAATGCTTGTTTACTACAAACTGTAGCATTATATAAAAATAGCTTGTCCAAAATGGAGACCAGTGTTGTTATAATATGTGAAATCATCCTTGTACACCAAGTGTCTGCAAACAACTCAAAAGAAAAAAATAGAAGGCAGCTCTTCCTGGACTCGCGCTGCGCCACCTCACTACCAAGTTTTGCCAACACAAAACGACTGTCGCACACAAACACAACCTCATTAGAATGTAATTAAAAGTGACTGGTGATGACTGAGAGGCGTCAAACCAAATGCTTGCGATGAGTCACCAGACAGCCCCTCGACACAAGCGCGACTCAAACATGGTTTTCGTGAAAGAATCGCAGCGTGAAACCGATTCATGCTCTGGATTATAACATCCCCCCCAAGCCCCACCTATCCTCAAAATGAGTCCATTAATTGCTCGCATTCATCCGAAGAACACAGTGGGCGTCAATCACGGAGACGCGGTGCGAGTCTCGGCGGTTTCACGGAGATAGCGGGGGGTCCAGTGGAGTTGCAGCTCATGGCGGGGGGGGGTACCAAGATGATCAAAGAAACCAAAATGGAAGCCGTGCCAGAGACGTCGCTGGTGGCAAAACCGCTTGAACTTGAGAAACAAGTACAAAGAGCAGCATTTCGTGTTTAATACACAGGCAGTCTTTCCTTTTGTAAATGAAGAAACCTAGTTGTTGCTGATGAGGGTAAAAGGGGTTCATTCAGGGTTTGGTCTAATGAGGAACATTCACTTTTATTTATCCATCTGTTTTCTATTGCGCTTGTCCTCATTAGGGTCACGGCTGATTTAGGGCGAAAGGCGGGCTGCACTCAGGACTGATTACAATTCACAAACAGACAAACAACAAATCACACTCAAATTCACTTGGACAGTTTAGAGCAACGGGTGTGACGAGCCTTTTAATTTGCTACTTGGATGACTTCCTGTTTAGATTTGTGCTTGGGTCCTTGAGATGTTTTTTGTGCCTTACAAGTTACAATCCCATGGGACAATAATTCTCTTTTGCTTGACTAACTTCAAGTTAATATTCATTTAATGTTGTTTCGAAGACAAGTTAACTCAGTTCTGAAATTCACCCAACTCATGATTAGCATTAGTATTCCGACATATTTTTCAGTGATGTCAAGTCACTCTGAATGGCGATGGAATAGGAAGGGGGGGTGTGCTGGGAGGCTGGAAAAGCCACTTGTCATTGGCGGATTAGTAATGTCTCTGTCACTCTTGTCAGCGAGGCTAAGAGGGGTTAAGCTACCGCAGTGAACGCCGGGCAGCAGGCTGCAGCCTCTTTTCAAAAGTTTGTCATACACTAAATTCAAGTTATGACCGGTGCAACTCGGATAATCCTTTTTCGAATGTTTTTTTTTTCTTTGTGTGTGTGAATGGAGCACGGATCACTCTTTTATTTGGATCCTGTTGAAAGTTGATATATTTTTTGACAGTATTTGAGATCTTGACATGGATCAAGAAGGGTATGTCTTATTTCAGTTTTGATGGACTGACATCAATTTTATTTTAATTCATTCAAATAGACATAGACGTTGTTTTGTTGAGCAATTTTTGACACTTTGGTGCTAAGGAACTAAGTTGAAGTGAGACTATAGGCTTGTCTAATCGAAAAAAAGTGCTTTGAGGTCATCTTGTGACATCAATAGGTAATTACATACCCTTTTGTGTGGCCGTCCTACACTACCGGGGAAAGAAAAGAAAAAAAAACCAACAACCTTAAAGCTAAATAATGAACATGAGTATGTCTTTCATTTTCATCATTCTTTTTAACATCAGATACACATACTGTATTTGCACTTCTAACACTTCTTCTATTTGTACTAAAAAAAAATCCCTTGCCGTGAAAGTTGCTTCATAACTACAGCCTTCAAATGGTTGTCCCCAAATGCACCATATCTGTAATAAATGTTTGGCTGAGCTCATTAGAATCAGTCACTATTATACTCTTAATGTCTGCTATAGGACTCCAATGCTTCTCATTAGTCACTTTCTACAGTACACAAAGGCCGGCCGGCTGCTCTGTAAAGTCCCGGCTCTGGTTTTGGCAGCTGATGCGGGTTGCCATGGCGGCGGGTGCTAATGAGATGATGTGCGGCAGCTGGATTCCTTTCACACAACCTGTTCATCAAACGGACACTCCCAACCTGCTGCTTCTTCGATAGTTTTTACGCCTTTACTTTAAAAGGTTACTATCCTGAATTAAACTTGTTGGGGGAATGTGTAGGGGTTACCTCTTTTCTTTTCTTTTTTCTCTTATTCTGAAACAAAGTTTTTTATCTTACATCACTATTTTCTTTTGTCTTTTTTTATGTCTGTGGCTGTAAAAGGCATGCAGTCATCTGCACTTGGTGCTTGAATACACAAAATAAAGAAATACAGTAGGTGCTTAGATGGGCAGTTGGATGAGAAGGAAAATCAATGCCATTGTGTGGAAATTTAGAGTTAACAATCAGCATTAAAGGGGACATATGGAAAATTGACTTAAATTGCTTGTTTACAAATAGCAGAGATAACAAATTGACAAATGCCACCAAGTGATTCAGTGGCACCGCCTTGAGTGAAAAATACAATTTGACGTTTTTTTTTTTGTTTTTTTTTGACTAGGCTATCACCACCCCTGGTTGTCATGGTAACAAAATCCATATTCGTCATTCGCCCCCTCAAAACAAGCTAATTTCTGCTGCAAACTCTGATTGATGTAATTCTCGAACCATATTCCATACAATATAGTGACAAAAGCGTTGTCACATTTTACTCCCAAATATCTCCCAACGTTCCCACACGAATATCCAAGACAGTCTTTTATAGATTCCTGGAGGACATGTTTTTCCATCCTACCACTCAGGGCTGACCCTGTTTGGTTTGCACAAGCTCCTCAGTGGTCTTCCAGGTTTAATTATTGCCTTGCTAATGACTCCTTGTGGATGTGAAGCTCTGCTGAGCCAAGCAGCTGGAGGAGACGAACACACAAGACCCGCCACCCAGACATGTGGAGTCCACGCACCCACACAAATACTGTACATACACAGGTAGATGAAACAATTTAACAACTCCATTTCATAGAAGGTAATGTTCACAGATGGAGATGAAATAGTCAAAAGCAAAGCCCATATGCTAACCAAAACCGCAACATATAAAAAGTCACTTAGATGAATGAAAGAGTAAAAACATTCATTCAATATTGCACACAGTATTCTGCCTAATGTCATATATTCTTGCTTGGTGTTTCTTATGTTAGGGGAAAAAAAAAAAAGTAATGTATCAAATGTGTATGTACCTTGCTACCTTCTGACTTGTGTCTGTTATATTTTGACGAGCTTTTTAATATATTATCTCCCCTCAGTCTCCGTTCTTTCCGTTTTACAGCCTTTCTCCGTAATAGTCCTTTTTATCTGATTTTCAATTCCTGTTTAACGCGACATAAATTGTAATATCCTGTTCCCATTGTTGAATATTAATAAAGGCCTCCCACTTAATAAGCACTTTGGCAGCCGCAATTTGTAGAAATATGGCAATAACAACAGCTAATTCTTCTATTTTAAGTCACTTTACCTGTCATGCTGTATACCCTTGGCGTAAACAATATGGCATTCTGAACTCCTTTGCGCCCCTGCGAGGTTTTTGCAAATGGTTTTATTTATGTGGCAGGTAGATAGCGAGCCGAGTTCATTTATAAGAACAATTTAAGTGCATGCGGAATTGTGTTTAGGAGTCCATTATTCACACTAATCACACTCCCGTCCTACCCCCCTGCCCCTCCTCTCCGTCTTCTTGCCTCGTCTCCCGCAGATCAATGTAGTGTCTTGTAGTGACACTTGAAGTGGTCTTATCTCTCTCCTGCAGACCTGTTCACTGCTTCCTACTCCACAACCACGACACGCGCACACGCACACACACACACACACACACACACACACACACACGGTTCTCATCCCACACATACTGGCAATCCACTTCTCCACATATTTTATTTCTTAGCTCATTCCCTCTAATGTTCTCGTCTCTCATTACCGGCACGGCGGTTGCTGTCTTAACAATCGGAGGAGGGATACGGATAAGATTAAGCCCTCTGTATTTCGTAATTATGTTGGGCCTTGGAAGTCGAACATATCTGTCGGACCTGCAGTTTGTTTGGACCTTTAAATTAATTCCCTCATTAAGTAATAATGAATATAGAAAGGTCATTGAAAAACCTTTAAATACTAAACAGGTCATGTTTAAGTAGCTTTTTCATTAATTTTAATGTCGTGTTAAAGTTACACAGTGAATGTGCCTATTTGCTGTTCACGGTTCACAAAATTCTTTTTTTTTTTTTTTTTCCCGAAAAAGTGCCATCTTAACAACAAAATGATGTCTGCTAAGCTCAGGCTTAGTAAGTAGGAATCAGGGTCTCATTGAATCCCTCTCCAGTCACGACAGGTGTGCTCCAGGGCTCCATCCTGGGGCACCTGCTCTTCATGATCTACCTCCTCCCACTCTGCCTCATTTTTTCTACACTCATCATTTACTTTCATTTCACTTTCGTCTCATGCTTGTCCGAAATACCCTCCTGGTTCACCTAAAATCTCATCAAACAAAATGTTGGAAAAAAATGTTGAAAAATCTGCACCATCCAAAGTTGACAGTTTCCTCCATTCCAATGCTCTACATAGGCTACTTATGACTTGCACCAATAGCATGTAGCCTACATGTCTGCCTCAAACATTGGCTATATATAGCAAGCTGATTAGCAAAAACAAACGCCCTTTTTTGCATAGTTGTTTTTCACATTTCTGTTTTATCAAAACTATACTCCCAAAGAAAGCTTGTCATGTAAAGGCTGTCTTTTTTCGCTTTTCTTGTTTGCATTTGGTAAACACGTGTTTGTACAAGCCCCAAGGCTGTAATGAGGTGTTAAAAAAACAAAAGCAAAACACAGCTCATATTTAAATATCACTTAAAGCTTCCTACCAAAAAGCATTTATATTTAGTCAAAAATATGCAGCTTGGAAAACTCAATTTGTTTTAAAAAGCAGACATGCTGGATGGACATCAATAATCTGAGACAAACACATTTTGCCAATAAACACATGTAATCATATTTACACAGTAGCAACTGTTGAGTGAACACTACAACCAATTAAGCGTCTTTTTTAGTGTAATCACACTGGAACGCATGCTGCATGCGAGCACATTTCCGCTAAAATGCTGTTCATTTATTGATACGACCCACTTGTTTGTTTATTTATGGAGATGCACGTGGCGACAAGCTTGTAAAAGAGCACTTTTGCGGCATGTGCGCTCACCACAATGACGGGGGGTCGGCTCGTGTGGTTTAACTGGAGCGTGACGCCACCTGATGCTGCTCCGTCAAAATCGCCATTTTTACGGAATTAAACAGTAATGTCTTGTTGGATAAAATCATCGGCAAGAATTTAGCACACGGTTTCACACCATCTTCAACTCGCAACAATCTCTTAATGTATATACTGTATAAGTATTATGAATATTACCTTAAAGCCTCAATGTCATTTACTGTCACCAATACAGCATGTCATCGCTGTCGTACAAAAAAATTCCAAATGAACAAATTATGTAATATGCATCATATTTATAGGTAAAACCATCACATAAGAGAAGATTGGCGAGTAATCAAACCCCCCCTAAAAAGGTTTAAAATATTTTTTTCTATTGGACAAGGCTGTAGTCTGACTACCCTTTTCACACTGCACTTACCCAATGTAAAAGTCACTTGCAGCAACGGGAAATTACCAGTTGCCAGCATGCCCATATTTGGAAGTGTAGACGTAGCAGCCTGCTAGGAAGTAAAAACGGAGGTTTTGCAGCTGGTTAGACTTTCACTGTTGCAAAAGAAAGCCCTGACTTTGCTGATTTTAAGGACGAGGATACGAGCAGCTGAGTAAAACTCACAGGAACTTGTAAATAAATCTGCCCAAATTATACTATATCACTCCCTCAGGTCCTTTCCTATTGGAGGCCCTCGCCTTATCTCATGACACCATCATTTTCAAATACATTTTCTAATTCAGGGAGCCTTGCCATTGAGGCAGAAGTCCTCTTGTCGACACGCACCACCCAGCAAAAGTCCATTCCATGGTCAATGTATGGGTTTGACAATACTAAGCGCAGTGTGAAAAGGGTTTAACTGAATATATACCCTTCACTTCAGCATAGATATAGCCAAAGCAATACCTTTATGCTAGATAAGGTTTTGACAGAGTATAACGGGGATAAGTTGCAAAAACATCAAGAGCGAATTTCAAATGTGAGGATGACTTTTTAAGTTTTTTTTTTTTTTTGTTTTTTTTTTTGTTTGTTTGTTTGTTTTTTGGTGAAGTTCTTACGACTAACTTTTTATGAAGGGTGTTTTTTTTTTTTTTTTAATGACTCAAGAAACATATGTTGCAACTGACAATTTCCTGTATGTAGATTTTAATACCAGGTGCTGTTGGATTAGTGGGTGGATTTAATTCAAAATAAGGAAGGCAAAATAAGAAATAGAAAGGCCTTACAGTCAACACTTTTTCTTGTTCAAGTTTTGGCAATAATTTATCTGGGTCCTGCATTCGTCAACACCAGTGTCAGTGGAAAAAAAAATATATAGTTTGCCATCCTACTTGTTAGCAAACCTCAGTCGACTCCATTGTGCGGTGGCGGCGGTGTGTGCAGAAGGCTTATGTCAGGTGTGCTTTACTTAACTCTAATGTGATTGGATTAAAAATGTGTTTACCGCGATGGCTCCTTCCCCGCGACGGGATGCTGACGCTGCAACGGGGACGCACAATGCGGACACAACACATGCACGCGAGCACACACAAAGTTTTCCGTTCACGCTCGAACACACAAAATCACTCACACGCAAGCTGGAGCCGGAGTATAGTAGCACTGCTGGAGTCAGCAGGGACTCATTTAGCCACTAAATGATTCAGGATGTTCACTCTCCATGTGTGTGTCCTGTGTGAATACAAATGTGTGTAAGCAGTTACTATGCAGGGACAACTTGATGATGTAATGAGATTTATAACGTTTTAAGGTGCAACACTTTAAGGGTAAAAATTGGGGTTTTGGAGAAAAGAGAAGGCTTTCAAGTTAATTTGTTTTATTTTGCTCAGGATTCAGACAGAAGTTTTCCTACATGAGTCAATTTTGAGTATGGAAACGAATGTGGGACCATTCTATCTGGCTTTAGAATTCTAACAAGGACACAAGGCTCGATCAAATTTCGATCTATTCGCACGTCCTTCATGTCACATCCTCCATCTGTCTAGTTTTCTTTGCCTCAAACATAGGAAAATAGAAAACTAGATAGATGGAGGCAGGTGTCCAATCAGACGCGTCTTTGCCAAAATCACAATGGGAACCAAGTCACAGCAGCCAACTCTATACATAATATAAAACTAAAGAAATAGGGGTGCTTTGATAAGATTCATGCAGGGAGCCAGATAAGGTGGAAAGAAGAAGCACCATGAAAAGCTTGTTAAAATGGAAAAGTTGCTATTCTTTGATCACCTGCACATTTTAATGAGATATGGCGACACGAAAGTTGTGGAAAACACATCCCACCTTTTGGCAAAGAGATGTTAATGACATTCAGCGAGGTCACCAACCTCAACTCAAAGCACACAAATGCACCAAAAAAAGTCACATTTTGCTGCTAAAATTTTAGTTCAGGACAGAGTTGTGTTGACGTCGGTGGCAACACTGTGAAACGTCGCAAACAGTCTTGCCCATGGTTCACACGCAAGCAGTTTTTTTGAAGGTACTGTACTTTATATTAACAATGGATCTGTAATGTTAAACATTCAAATCCATTTTCAATCAAAGTATGCTTTTTTTTTTTTTTTTTTTTTTTTTTTTTTTTTTTTTACAAAATCTAGGTACTGGTAAACATCTCTCTCTCTCTCTCTCTCTCTCTCTCACTCTCACTCTCACTCTCAATATGGTGGGACAATTTTGGATCCAATGTGTTGAGATATGTGGCCGGCAAATTTAGTTTTTGTGCCTCGCCATTACACAAAACAGAATAATTCAATTCCACAAGGTCAGAGCTTTGATCTTGTATGTGACGTGTCAGATGATAATCTTGTAAATGTGGGCAATTACTCTTAAATGACAGTAACTAGCAATATGTCATGCATTGCATATTTGGAAGTGACACTGCTTTTTTTTTTTTTTTTTTTTTTGAGTCGCGACATGGCTGCCTCCCCCGCAGCACACCTCCGTGCCTTTTAAAATGTGTGACAGTTTAATGCTCACTAAGCGTGTCTGGCCTGCCAACAAACACACACGCAGCCTGAGGTGGTGTGTAACAGGGGATTTCAAGGGGGACAGCAGGATAGACAGTTTAATCTGACAATGAGAGGGAAGCGAGGTGAGAAAGGGAAGGAATTTGTACATCGAAAGATGGAAGGGGGAGGTGGCTCGGGAGTAGAGGGGCTAAAGGTTATGATCAGGACGTGTCGGCGGGGAGTACTGACAGTGGAAAACTTCATCTCTCTTCCACTCGAGAGAGTTTTCGAATTCTGTGGAACACAGGCCGTAATGCTGGAGGACTTCTAATGAAGTCATAAAACAGTTAAGTAACTAAAACTGAGCTGAGATACTGATTGGGCTACATTTGATTTTATTTAGTTAGGAAATTTGACCATGACATCATAAGTACATCTACTATTTGTGTTTTTGCCTATTTTTGGTGCTGGTTGCTTAGCAACCGAACTGGAAGTAGCCTTGTGAGTTTTGCTGTTGAAGCTATAAGGTAGCCAAGGTACCTCTGGCATTACTTATAATAAGGACGAGGAGGAGACGAGTGGCAGCTAAATGAAGGGAATAAGTCCATCCAATTTTAAATAGTACATTTAAGTAGGCTCGTCCATAGACTACAGCTAATGAAAACTACTTTGATGTGAACTTCAGTAGATTTGTTTAATTTTTTTTATTTTTTTATTTTTTTATTTTTTATCACTGTACAACATTTGTCTTGTGCCCTAAAGCTCGGAACCTTGGTACACCACATTAATAACATACTGCTGCCCAAATAAAGCAGTTTACAATTACGCCATGGTCAGTTGATTTTCGGACAAGAAACACAGGCAGGCGACTGAGGGAGTGCATTCGTACCAGGGAACACTTGTGAACTGACTCGCTATTTCACCATAAATAGACTTAACAGACATATTATGGTTACAACAAACCTCTGCTGCTTTGCAGCATCCACCCTGAAGTATCCTAGAGCATATTCTTTTTTACTAACATAATTTATATGTAGGTATGCCTTTCTGTATCACTCAATGATCAACCTCAATGCACCTGCAATGCGTGTGTGTGATGGTTGTCTTCCTCATGTTTGTTTAGCATACAGACGTTTCCCCTCCCCTGGGGAGGAGGACCCCAACTGATTGACAGCTCTATCCCCAGTTGTCATGGCAATGATGATGGATGTTTTTTGTTTGTTTTGTTTTTTCAGGGGGGGGGGGGGGGGGGGGGGTGCATCACCGTCGAGACCACTATTGTGGCACGACATCTGCATGCATAATGCACTTTTAGCATAAAGAGACGAGGCATGGTGAGACATGTTGCTGGTGTGCTATAGAGACGCCGATTAGATGGAAATTTCGGTTAAGTAGGACACATTACATGGGAGATGCACATGCAGCCTCCTTGGAGATAGCGAGGTGTGCGTTTTGAAAGTGAAAGTGAAAGGTGAAGCACTGTGAATTTTCAAGTTTTTTTTTTTTTTTTTTTGTGGGATTGGGCTAGTTTTGATGTTGGTAATCGTTTTGTGGTGAGGTTTGGGTTTAGGTGAGATTAGCTAAAGACAATATGCACAGTTGAAGTTTGTGTGTTTATTTTGTAACCTTTTTTCCTGTAAAAAGTAAAACATTGTAGTTCCTTTGCGTTACTTAAGAAAATCCAAAAGCCATTGAATATTATTGTCAGGGACATCTATTAAACACGACGAAAAAACAAGAGAAGACACTCAGTTCAGGGCTCGACGCACAATTCACTCCTGCACTCTCTAAAGATTCCTCTCCTCACCCTCTCCATTTATTTGGTTTTCCACGCTCCTTTCCACGCCCCTAGTTACATGGGTGTTCCAATGCTAAAATGCAAATGCAAGGCATAGTTGGAACACAGTGTACTTGTTTGTCTATGTGTTGTGCATGTGAGTGGAAGATTGCCGAGTACACGTGTGCTCAAGTTTGCAATCATTTCTTCACATAAAACAGGTGACCTCAGCAGACTGGCTCGAACCATTTTGCTGCTTTAGATGTTTTGGTTCTTCAGCTTCTTGAGCAAAGCAATTCTTCTTTGCAATCAGAGCAGTCTTCATTGCAAGCAGAAGCAGTTCTTCATTGCAACAAATGTATGATAACTTATTATTCACAATTATTCCTACTATTATACATGCATTTCTTAAAATGTTCTACATCGGTTCAATTAGAAACACATGCACGTTCATGGCGTTGAAGTTGGTGCTTTTGGTGCTTGGCAGGCCTTGGTGGAGGTCTGCACATGGGGAGTTGTGGTAACATTTTATTTTCAAGGGAGTCTGTCCTCTATTTTTGTACAGTCCGTTGTGACAAGACACCTATTTTTATATGATTTTCTGCTAAATTCCCATGCGGCCTTGTCTGACATCACACATTCAGGCATTGCAGTGCACATTTTCTCTGCTCTTATGATTATTTTCTCATTTCTCCTTCCATCCTAGAACGGGAATGGATGAAGTACTGCACAAGTGCCCTTTTCACATATATTCAAGCCATTTATATTCATTTCCCATGGACCAACAACACATGCAGTATAATAGTAATAGCGCAAATGCTCATTCCCCGAGGAGACGTCAGCACGTGTCCCCGTGTACGCACAGTATCTTTGTTTAGATTGGGCGTTTAGCTCAACTAGCATGAATACATAACAATATGCTGTGTGATATAATGTGACATGAGAACAAAACACACACACACTGTTGCAGGTTAAGTCGACATGCATGAGTGGTTCATCCAAAGGGAGGCAGGCAATCAAGCTGCTCACCTATGCATGGCATTGAGATATTGAGATCCAACATATTGTATTCCGGGAAATAGTCAGTGTCGAGCGTTATCTCTACCCTGAAGGGAAGATGTATCCATGTAGTGAACGTTCATAGTGGTAAGTTGATTAAAAACGGCAGAAAACTAGCTTTTCTTTCACGTTTATTTTAATTGGATACAATCTCCTTCCAAAAAGTTAGGAACAGAGGGGCCAGTTCCTTTATTTTTGTTTATCACATGAACATTTGAGCTTTTTTATTTCCAGTTGCCGATGTGTTTCAAGTTTCATCTCTAAAATGAATACCTTGCTCAGCATAAAGAGGATCTTATGATTGTGGGGAGATAATGATTAGCACTCAAGTAGACTGACAATAATAATAATAATAATAATAATAATAATAATAATAATAAACGTTATTACAGACTTAAAAGGTCCAGGTAAAAACAAAAAACAAAAAAAATTCAAAAAGACATAAAAAAATAATATGAGAACCATTCACGTTGTATATACAGTGCAATTAGTAAAAAAACACTTTAAGAAAAAAAAAAGTCAAAAGACCTCAGAGGAGACCAACATACCAATGCTTCCAGATTTTGGACAAATAATGTGTAGTGCTCAATTTGTAGCCATGATTATAGAATTCTCTGATTGTTCACCCGACATATAAATTTACACTTAAAATTTCTCTTTTTCTTTTTTTTTTCCAAAAAATAAACTTTGCAAATAAAATAAAAACATAGCCATTATTATATAGGGATGTAACGATAACGGCAATATCGTGACTTCGCGATATTAAAACTGCCACAGTCTATCGTCGTCATCATGTCACAATATTAAAAGCAACACATATCTGAAAAAAGTGGGGTTGATTTCCATTTCTGTAGTTCTAGCACCCTCTCGTGGCTAGTTGTTTTAGTCTAGTTTAATTCTCACAAGACATGTTTTGGTTTTAAAATCCACATTAATGCTCAGATGAAGGGGAACGTAATATGCTTGTGAACAGAGTCAGTATGTGGAGGAACTCAATGTGTGCTTGTATTAACAAGTGCCTCAATATATATATTTATATATTTTTATGTATGTTTATAATATTTTTTATATTTTTCATTGCTCTAATTTACAAAATCAGAATATATATATTTTTTATTTTATTTTTTTAGTATGAGATGATTTTTGGACAATATTGTGACTTTTTTTTTTTTTTTGTATCACCAACCTCCCCATGATTTTGTGATAATTATCATATCGTGACCTTCATATCGTGATAAATTGTATCGTGATGTTTGGATATCGTCACATCCCTATTATTATATAGCCATTATTTGTGAAAATACTGTAGTTTCCCAACTCTTTAAATACACTTTGGTGATTAAACATACATCTATATTACATCATCAAACGGGTTAGCCTCATGTCCATTTGCAGGCCGTCAAAGATTTCGATCTCTTGCAGGCCATGAATATTTTAAACGTACACGTATTGAATATTAGAAGCGTGAGTAGTGTTGCATTCCTCACACCCCCCCAGCGGGCCGCTTTGGAGTCATCAATAATTCAAAACGCGCACTAACTCGCAGACCGGCCGAGCCGCTCACACGCTAGCAGATCACGCAGGGTCAAAGTCTGCGCACACATCAAGTTGAAAATGAGCCTCCATGCCCCCACCACTTGCAAGAATGACAAAGGCAGCAAGGAAATGGAGACAAATTCAAAAAATGAAAACAAAGATGAATGCAATTGGCCTTTCAGTCATGACTCAGCAACATGAATAGACGATAGTGGGCGGGTTACAAATAGGAGAAAATTGATGGAAAAAAATCTGAAATGGAATCCTCGAGGATAGTCGTCTGAGAGCATGTTTCTATCATTTATTGTTCAGATTTTTTGGGGCCTTTCATAGCAGTTCCTCTCAGGTTATTTTGTAAGGTTTAAGTCATTAACACATAATAAATATTGGTCATGTACAGCACTTTGTATACAGCAATACTTGTTTTAAAGTGCTTTATAAATAAAGTTGAGTTGAGTTACATTTGTGTTACGTAACACAAAAGCTTTTTTTTTTTTTTTTAAACTTTGTGGTGTACATCCTTTTTTCCCTCCTTTTTTGCATTCATTTTTGGGAGCGGATTCATGATTTTTAAATGTCTTTTTTTAATGACATTTTTCATGGATCTGGGAATTTATTTCACTTTATTGTCTTATTTTTTTCTTTTATTTTACATTTGGGATTTATCTGGAATTCATTGTACATGTGCTGCGATGGCATGACGATGGAACAAATGTTGGAAAAATGTTCAATATATGTATGAGAGGCCTTGCTGTGGTGTTAGGTACTGCAACCTTTCGAAGAAGGGCTGGTGGAAAATGGAGGAAGTAATCATACAAGCGGTATCCCGGTTTTCTGAGTTTTGGAACACAAGAGAAATTGCATCCTGTGACATGGATAAAAAAAGGACAGCGATGGCCGAAAATCTGTATATATGTATATATATATATATATATATATATATATATATATATATATATATTAATCAGAATGCCAATGTGTTTGAGTAAACTAAGCTGTGCAGCTGTCTTGTTTATCGTTGCTTGCTTTGGCAGACATCTTATTAGCCTTCTCATCCGTTATGTCAATCGCGGATTGTGAACAAGCATCCTGCAGGTAAACAACAAGCCAGCTCAGCACACACCATCTGGGATTCCTATCTCTAATTTACCCCATCAAGCAATCTTCAATCCTCTTTCTCGTTGTGTCGATCTGCATCTCTGTTATTTATCTGCCTTCCCATCTCCCCTTTGTCTTCCCAATAATCCTCCCGCCCCTCCATCACCGTCGTGATCTTCTCCGTCTCTATCCAATATCCATCCGTCTTGCTTCCCGTTCACCCTCCGGTGGACCGCCCGCCCACCCGCTTCCACTGTGACTTCTAATTGGTTTTGCCTTGCCTCAAGCCCCCCACTTTTGAAATCATCAGTCATCATCCCCCCCTTTTTCTTTTTCCCTGTCATATAGCTTCTACCTCGCTCGTCCAAACTTAGCTTCGAGTCGAGCCAGGTTGTCCGTTCAGATATGCCGCAAGAGCTCCCATGACGGAGGGCGACTTTGTTACTGTCTGGTCCTGGAGTCGAGAGATAGCAAAGCGAAAGGAACAAACAAGCAGAATAGAATAACAACTTTAACTCAGCTCTTGATTGACTTTAGGTATTCATTCAATCGGTTGCACTGTGCTCCGTCCGCATTGGATGGTGTATAAAAAATTAAGTGAATGAGTAAATAAATAAATAAATACAAATCTTTGCAATTTAGCATTATTCATGTATAGTGAGTACCTGGTTCTGTTTGTACCTCATGATAAACGTGTCTCCCGAAGTTTGTATCAATTGATAAAGCTAGTATTTGGGGATTTTTTTTTTTAATATTGTTATTATTATTATTATTTTTATTTAAACTGGTGATGGTGTTAAAAACCCCAAGAATCTTTTTTTTTTTTTAGGTTTTAGGCTTGTTACGGTCCCCAAAACATTCTCAAAAAATATTGATTACTGTCAAACTAAAACATAAAACAAAGATAATTACTTGTTTGTGTATTTAAAACAACCACAAAACCTCTGCTAGGTTAATGCTAACACACAATTAAAAGTGCCATTGATGTTTACTATCCATAGCCATGGTGTTAAACCTTTAACTGATATTTGAATACATACAGAACACATATAGACAGACAATATAACAATACTCTTGGCCGTATGTTCTTTACTCCATGTGACAAACTTACTGCAGTTTAGCGAGTCACTTACAGTAGTTGTGACACTTTTATTAGTTTTTTTTTTTCTGCATGCTTGTTTTAAACTGCCCCGGTGGACACATTGTGCACAACAGAAGGTGCAACAGAAGAAATGAATTAATCATGATGCACAAACCGATTAATTCTTTATTCTCTGTAATTATGTTACTATGTTTTATTAAGTAAAATATTAAATGTTGCTATATTGCTATAGTGCTATACTATATTCATATAGCATTCATTTAAATTAATTTAAATGGGGACAGGTGAGCTCTAAGGTTTTTTATTACTATTATGAGAGTTGCCATAGAACAAATTAATCTTGTATTTCAAGGGGCTTCTGTACTGAGAACAGCATGTGAGGAAAGTCTGCACTGCATAGAAAACAGGACAGGAGTATTTTCCTGGAGTCTTTTGAAAAATAAATAAATATGCACTGTATTATACCTTGCCTTGACGGTTGACAGGCTGTTTTAAAAAAATAATGATAAAATCGGGAAGCTAAAAGAGATTTGTTTTCTTCCTGCCATATAGGTCAGGTTCAATAAACTTGTCACAAAAAAGTGACAAAAAAAAAGATGCATATCGCTTTGGTTTGCTGTCACTTCCCCTGCTTTTTACTTGCGTCCGTGAACGAACAATTGGACAAGACGTATTAAAGTTGACCTTCTTTTTTGTTTCAAGTCGCTGAGGACTCTTTCTTCTGTCCGTCATCTGACGGTGTTTCATCCCAGTCTTGTCAGGATTACAAGATGGCCTTCTCGTGTGCCTTGTAGGAGATGCCACCAAAATCATTGTCCGCTGGTGAACTTTGAGGTGATGTCACCACTCTTTTTGTTTGGCGAAGCAGTAGCCCTGGTGCTTAAGTGGCGCGAGTGGGAGAAAGTTTGTTTGACGGTGCTTTTTTGATCGCCCACTGATCAATGGGGAAGCCCAAGGAAATTGTCGCGAGACAAGTTGGGAATTATTGTAGTGGCATCCCTTAACAACCACAGATGAGTCATTTCACATTGTGACTTTTATCAGCGTCTTTATGGATACACTGATGAAATAAAATTGAACATTATGTGCATGCTTGTTGTGTTTTAATGGCACCTTAAAGCCAGTAGAAACCGTAGCTAGTCTCAAAGGAATTGCGAGGATTTTAGACAATTAAAAGTTGTAGTTGCTTTTCCTTACGTTGCGAGATGTGTGGCATTTATCTATCAAATTCTTTGTGACAGCGTCTTATTAAAGGCGGCTGTGCGAGCTGACAGCAATCTGCTAAGAATTCTCACGTCGAAAACACGAGTGACACTTTTCACAGCGCGCCGTCTTGATTTTTTTTTTCTTTTTTTGTCGTGCGTGACCTTTTTCTGATGCGACGAACGCTTTCTTCTCCCCCTCCTTCACACGCGCTAAAAGTTAATGGGACCCCGGGGACGTTACTTGTAACAACCATAATACCTCATGTGGTGATTAACGTTGTGTTCATTGCGATTTCTCTTTTATTATAAGCTTCACTCACCGGACACTTCACATCTGCTCTACTTGAAGAATTTCAATATTGAAGAGCTGGATCAAAAATGTCTCCACCAAGAAAAAACAAAAGTAGTTTTTGGTGTTATCCACCTAGCTAGCAAACAAATCTGCAGCAATTTGACATATTTGTGTTTTATAGTGTTATGGCAAAATGATGTGGGTTTGTTTTCTCCAAAAAGGAAGAATCAATGTGATTGGTTCCATGGAGATGAGTGGATCCTATCCCATTCCGGCTGTGATGCGTTCACTCCGGGCATATACTATTTGTTTAAGATGTCACAGATGACATTTAACACTCACCGATAACGGGGGTCTCTCTCTAATGCTGTATGCCTCCCCACATTCTCATACACAGCTTAAACGTGTGAATAATAGCAAGGGAGCTGTGCAGTGTAGGACAAATGAGCGGTAGAGACAATCAATCACAACTTCAGGAGTTTATCGTCGGGCTTGATCATTTAGAAACTCTTCTCAACACCCAAATGAGAAAACGGGGGGACGCTTGATTCATTCGTCTTGATCCCCCTCCGGATTTAGACAGACGCCGTCTTGTCTCTTTTGCTTTGTTTACCCTTAACTTGTGCCCCGCCTCTTATCGTTCTTCTCGGCTGAGATAATTTCCAAAGCAGCGGGGGTGGCATTCGCTCAACGACGCAGAGAGAAATGACGCATCGGGACGCGCGCCAAATGATTGATTCTCAAGCCGCTATCGCTCTCGTCGGATCGTTTTACTCGAGGGGAACATGCCAGCTCGTAACAAAAAGGTTCCAGCAAAGGCGAAGGGCGGTGTCTTGCTGTGCGGTGTTCATCACGGGCCTGTTTCACGCAGGGAACCCCTCAAAAGTGGCCCATCGCAGCCGTAGCACAAAATCCGCAGATCCTTGAAAAGTCTTAAAAGGCATTGAACCCATCTTTCTAAAAATAATGCCTTAATTTGCATTAAAATGTCTTTGTGATAAGTAGGATTTTATGAGTGTAAATAGTCTCAAATCTCAAAATAAATAAGTAATATTAAAAAAAAAAAGAAAAAAAAAAGCCTGTGCTACATTAGCAGTTGTCTGGTTTAAAATTACCATCACATCTATGCTAGCTAACTCCTGTTAGCCCATCTATAATGTTTCACATTGTTAGCATGAAGCTACCAATTCTTCATTAGAATACATTTTGTTTGGTGTACCATTTTAGTCTTTAAATATATATTTCATTCTCCTTTGTTGAGAGTTTTAAATAAAACAAAAACATGTCAGTTGGCGATGTTAGTCACGGCAGCGCAAAGACGGCAGCTGAGGCACTTAAAAATATGAACTCTCCGCTTTCACTTCAGTGAGCTCCATCAATCAGCGGGGTTAAACAGTACCACTAGTTAGGGAAAGGACCATAGCGCCATAATGACACGCAGATTTTATCCGACTTGGAAATTGAATGTAATCAAGGGTCAAACGCTCACACTGTCGGAATTAAAACCGCCATCCATCATTGACGTCGTCACGCATCTCCGCCGTATGATGGAGCGTTCCATCGCTCTTCCGCCCTAATTGGGCTAAATGTCGGGCGAGTTAGTTGAGTGGCAGACAGCAGCTGCTCCATGATTTGTGGACAGATGGTGGGCGGCACTGAAGGTCACTGCGCCGACTCTTGTTTATGCGCTAGCGTGGCAGAGATGCTGTCACTTTTTCTGATGATGTATAGAGCTGCCGAGCAAGGGGCGACGGCCGGTGCGCTTTTTGACACGATTGAACATGTGAAAGATAAAATGGTGACTGGTAGGAGGAGCCCCTGATAAGGTTAAATTTAGTTATTTTTAAATACATAATGCCTGGCTACAGATGGACCATGACGTGTTTATTGCAGGGATATGTTCCAGATCCATGACACAGTTGGGGAAAATCTGCCAGATGCAAACCATATTTAAAAAAACATGAGAAAACTTTTAACACAATGAAAATCCATTTTAAGGGGAATAATCAAACTATGGTGTCCACACAAGATGACAAATAATCAAAATGTTTATAGCCTCACCCATCCACCTTGTGTATGAGCTTCAAGTTTGGGCAAAACGGTCTTCTGAAACCAAAATGGCAGACTTCCTGTGTCTGTTTCGGCATGGGTCCTTCACTGTTTGTTGTCGATCTACTCATGAATATGATTTTTGGCACTGAATGTTGAAAAGGTTTGTTATCTGCCTGTAACTCCATATCATGATGTAGTTAGACTGTGTGGCTATTTGATGAAATCAAATGTGAGTATTTTTGGCCGGGCAGGGGTTGGTTGGGAGGAGGGCGTAGAAGGCCAGATGGTGTCAGATGGCATCAGGTTTCTCGCGCGGTACCAATCCAAGTGGAAACAGATTCCCCCCCGAAGGAGGAAAGTGAGGCAGACGTCATTCCTGGAAGTCGTGAAGGGCAACGTCGGCAAGCTTCAAGGAGCTGCTGTTTAAGAATGACCCATTCGGCTTTATTATTGAAAATGGAGCATGTAGTAAAATGACATGGAAACCAAAAAAGTATTTCGACAAATTGTGTCTCGAGGCGTTTGTGGTGTTTACTCAACTACAGATGGGGGCGGGGGTGACTATTCACATTACATTTGATGTTAGGTGAAGAAGAAAAATAAAAAGGGCTGTTATGGGTGAAATTCACTGCCGTCTTGCACATATGGAGTCCATTTAATTATTCCCAGCAGGTAAACTCAGGAGCAAGCAGCACTGGTCGAGACTGACTGATGGCTATACATGGCGCAGTACCGCACACTACGGATGGAGAGGTTGATGGATGGCTGGGTGGATGTAGATAAGAGAGCAGTAGGATGGATGCAGCCTGAAGTCCAGGAGAGGCGAAAAAAAAAGCAAAAAAAAAAAGCTGATGATATAGACGGGCAGTAATCCCTTCACGCTGACAGCGGCTGATTGAACCCGCTGTGTTTTTGGAAATTGTGTGCCGGGGGATCGCCGCTTTCACCGTGCCAGCGATGCAAACAAGAGATGGAATTATAGGGGTTGTGGTGAGGAGTGGAGAGCTAAAAAGAAAAAAAAAAGGTATTAAAAGCAATCAGCACCAAGAGCAGCAAAGAGGGGGAGATCTTCAGGATGCATGCAGCGAGACGGGGAGGGATAAAGAAGGAATACTCCGATGGCTGGGATATTGATGACAGCGCAGCGGGGGTTTTATGGTAAACGCAGGCGGGCATAAGCAGGCTAAGAAGCAGGGATCAAAGTCGAAATGCCTCGTGAGGGGGAATGATAGTAAGAAAACGCCTGTGTGGAGATTTCCACTGGGATTCATTGTTGTCCGTTGGTCAGCAAGGGCCACGTTTGTTGTACAAGCTCGTCTTTGGAATCATATTAAACAATATGAGCAGTGAGAGCGGGGATCAAAACAAAAATGAAAAGGCTTGTTATGGAGAATTGCCGCAAAGTACAGTGTAGAAAAACGGGAGAGAGAAAAACAGGAGTCAGTGTCCGACACAACAAGGCTCACGTTTACATACTCCACAATTATTATTATTCTTTCTGATAGACTGATAGTTTATGTAGGTGCTGCTGTTTTGGTTAGCAACGGCCCAAATCAATTTTGTTCTTGAAGAATTTGGCTCTTTTTTTTCCCTTTTTTTCCTTTTTTTTTTTTTTTTTTTTTTTTAACAGTATTTGGAAACAATTAGAGGATGCCAGTTGTTCACAAACGGATACGAGAGAACTGACACATGAGCTCTTCTGAATTATGTTTGCTAACCAGAATAAGGCAAAAAAAAAAAAAAACTCAGGAATTAGAGCATGGAGTTATTCCATATTGTGAATGACTCTCCCTGCCTCTGCCCCTGCCCTAGTCTCTAAAAATGAAAAACATTTTTGTCTCCCGTCAAATTCCATTCAAATAGGTTGGGTCCTTTTTTTTTTTTTTTAATGCAAATTGAGTTATTGCTGACCCAACTGTTTTTAGAGTGAAGCCACACTGTAAAATATTTTGGTAAAAAATAACCTAATACGGGTCAAAAAGGGAATGAGCAAGGCTTTTTTTGAGATATTAACTTAACTACCCGTATTATTTTTTTTATTTTATTTTTTTTCCCCAAACTGTACTTTATTTTTATTTTATTTTTTTTTTAAGTTTAGTTTAGTCTAAAGCTCATTTTTTTAGGGTACAATTAAAAAAAATGTTTTGTGGCTTATTCATTTTGCCTACTTTTTTTAATGTTGAATGTAAACCACCAAAAGTTGGGTCAGTCGCTTTTTGACCCCTGTTGGATTATTTTTGATGCAACTGTTTGAGAGTGATAAGGCTAATCTTACACTGTGCAGACATTCATCTCTTGACACACAGTCACTCTACCATGTGTATGAGCCGTGATTACCACCCAGTGTCTTAAGGCCAGAAGACAAGTTGAGACAGTGGCGGTTGGGGAGGGTGGAGAGCTGGTACGACTGCGGCAAAAGGTAAAGAAAAGGGCAAAAGTGTGGCCCGCTGATGTGATGTGAAACGGCACCCACACACACTGAGAACTCCATCTTGTGGGTCAGTGCTTGGGCGCTGAAACACAAGTTCGGCCTCCCCCGGTTGCAGTGTGCAGTACAAGTACACCACTAAAGTGCAGCTGGATGGAAACGAAAAAAAAGAAAAAGAGAATTGCTGATAGATTAACTCCCGTTGGCCCCACCTTGAAACCACAGTGGTAAAGTCAGTCCCTCCACCTCTCTTGTGCCCTACCTGTATGTGATAGCACAAACACAACAATACCTAAGGGGATGTTTCCTAATATAACAAACCACAGCGGTGTCCATACAGAATGCAGCAGGAGTCGGTGCTGGTGTCAGGCACTTTCTCACCTTCTGCAAATTGCCAAGTTGCTATCCGACTGACGCACAGCCATTCCGGGTGACTTCATGCCCTGAGGTGTGAAAGCAGCTTGCAAAAGTCCACAAGGTCTGTCCTTAAGTAGCCCAGGCTATTATGGTGATGTCGCCACAGGTGGATGAAGTTGACGGTTTTGTCTCAATCTTGCTTTAAAATAATATCGGAATTACAAGGCTGACCTTTTTCCAATTGACAGACTTATCGTTTGATTTATTTTACTGAACACTGCCATCTTAAAGCAGTACCTGTCAGGTACTGCAGGGGTCGCCAACCACCGACTCAGTCCAGTACTTCGCCGCAGGCCATTTTCTACGAGAGGCTGAACATAAGATTTATTGTCATCGGAGTCTGAAAGAAATTTCCTTTTTTTGACAATCAGCAGGTGCGATATGGGGGGGAAATCAGCCCACAGGCTAGCAAAAATGAGACACAAAAACAAATGAGTTTGAAGAGCTTGAGTGAAACTTGAATGAGAATGAAAGGCTTCCAAGAAAAGAAACAAGGGATGTATTGAAGAGACAATATCGACAGTTCCACTTAAGTTATTTAGATTGCTGAAATAGATGAATCCATCTTACCTTCAGGAAAAAAATTGTAAATACTCAAGCTCACAATACCGGAGAAAACCCAAACAAGTGTGGGAAGAACATGCAAACTCCACATGAGAAGGAACTGAACTTCAAAACCACAACTGGTGAATGGTTGTTCAGTTCTAGGTTATTTTAACCATGGGTTAACCTGTTAAATAATTAACCCGCTCGTTACAAATTAAATATGTGTTGTAAAAAACGTAGTTGCTCACGTTGTTAAAGTAAACCCAGTTTTGAACGGTACTGTTAAAGTTAATGGTCAGTTAAATCTACTTAAACAGTCATAAAAAATAATCGAACACAAACTAACTTGCTTCCCACTACAAGACTGTGCTACTGAGATTAACCCATACTTTTCAAAATACCATTCAGAGATAAGAGCAATGAATAAAGCTTATTTCAAGGCAACATTCTGTCTCATGAACATTGAACACATTTCCTAACATTTAGCATTTGTTACTTTATATTGCTGCACGTCTTCAATACATTTGACACAAGCTAAGACTGGAACCTCACGCTTAAATCCTGCCTTTTATTTTCTCTTCCTTTTCATCCCACGTCTTGTTTTCTTTTTCCCGACCTGTTCCTGTGATCCCCGCGTCTATTCCTGGCTCGTTCTGTGCTGTACTTCCTGTCTGCCGTGCGAGTGTGTGCGTCTGATCTGTTGATTGTGTTTATGCTCTATATTTGTGGGTTGGGGGGTGGGGCATCGCCACCCTGAAGGCACCACCCCCTGCGGCCGCCTAGAGGGCGTCGGCCTCGCTGTCGATGTACCCATCAGCCAGTGCAGTTTGACGCTTGAGTTGTTTCTGCCGGGAAACGTGAAAACTGCACTTGCTGTTGTCTTTGTTTTGTCTAAGAATGTGCTGTCTTCCTGATTTGCCGCCTTAATGTCTATATCTATAAATTATCGAGGTATAATTTATATTCACAGTTGAAAATGGTTTGTTTCAACATTGTATCTTTTTTTCCACTGGGGCACCAATTTAAGCAGCAGTTGCTAACTTTTAACTGATGCCCTAGTGCAGCAAAAAGGTTCCAATGTCATCCGGTGTTTTCCCCCAACCCCGTCCTCTGTATAAATTGTATGTTTATAATTTATACCGTGTGCACAGCGCCGATCCATGTGTCTTTATCTGTTATACAGCAAATCAGTCAATTATCACAGTCCTTTTTTAATTGAGGAGAGAGTGTCAAATGTCATTTGGGTGTCGACCACAGGAACTGCAGCCTAACCCCCCCTTACAGCAAAATCTGACATTAGCAAATGATCATTAAGAACGATTGGCAATCCCATTTCTAACATTGAAGCAGTATTGGGAGAGAGAAGGCGGGGCGTTGGGCTGTCTTGCCTGCTTGGTGTAGTGGAAATCAGTTTCCCATTCCATTTTTTTCCTGAATTGACCCACCCGTCTACAAAAAAAAGAGAAAAAAATCCGCCCTTCAGTCCCTCCTCCTCTCCCTAACCCAGGTTTTTCTATTTGTCACTCTGATTTGATTGACAGCTGAGGACACATGTGGGGGCACTGTGCGGGGCGGCAGTGGGGTGGTGACCAGTCCCGGTTACCCCGGCAACTATGGTAACCAGGCCGACTGTACTTGGATCCTATTGGCCGAACCCGGAGACACCATCTCTGTCGTCTTTACAGACTTCCACACTGAGGAGAAGTATGACTACCTGGAGGTCGAGGGATCCGAGCCCCCAACCATCTGGTAAGTGGTGCTTACTGTTACATTGCTTAATGTTATGGTTGGAGAATTGATATGTTGAAGATGTAATGTTTTTATATGTAGTCAAATATAATTACCATCGGAAATGTATACGAGCGATAGGGACTTGAGTAATTGTGACTTGGACTTGAGTCGACTTGTTTTGGTGACTTGTGACTGGACTTGACTTGACTTGACATAAACTAGAACACTTGAGACTTGGGCCATGACTTGATTTGAAGCATAACAAGGTGCTATATATGCCTACAAGTTAAGTCACTTGATCAATAATATCATGATCTGACCCAAGCGGTCTGACTTGATGAAGACCAGATACTGTAGTCAAGGACTTGACAAAAAGACTTGAGACGTTCGTAAGACTTGCACATTGGGTGCAATGAACTAGTTGGTGCAGAGGTGTTGGAATATGGAATCACATGGCATAATTTATTTATTTATATTTTTCGAACTATTTTGCTGACTCCTAAGTTACAGCTTGTAGACCCCAGAGGATCTGGGAACCTTTCTTTAAAAAAATAAAAAAATAAAAAATAAAATGAAAAAAATAAAATAAAATAAAAAAAACACTGAGAACCCAATTTTAATAACAATCAGAATAATCTCTTCCAAAATCAAATTAAGGCCATTTGAATTTAACTTTATAGACATTTTTTTTTAAACATTTAATCTGTCTATTCATGTAAAACTAGGTCCTTATTTGTGACATATGTCCAAACGTTATTGACGGGGTGTGATTCCGCAATGAGCCTCACATATTTTAGTTCCAAAAGCACTTGGCACTACCTTTTAATGACAAATTACAAGGGTGCAGTGAGACACATTTATATGTTTAAGGCCGTATCGACCTGTGCACCTTTTCTAATGATCTGCAAATTGTCACCACAGCTTTGTAGATTTCAATAATTAAAAGGGTCAGATTAGTTTTACAATTAGAACATTTTGAGGTTGGTATGCATGTGTATCAAGAGTAAAACATCCCAAGAAGTCATTCCTCAAAGATTGGTCTTTGTTAAAAAAAATAATAATAATTCAGC
The DNA here is from genome assembly GCF_051991245.1 of Festucalex cinctus. Taxonomy (NCBI): domain Eukaryota; kingdom Metazoa; phylum Chordata; class Actinopteri; order Syngnathiformes; family Syngnathidae; genus Festucalex; species Festucalex cinctus. The sequence goes on from NC_135429.1 coordinate 12,776,051, forward strand.
GTAAAAATGATTTACATTCAGGAACATAAAATGCGCAGATTTTTGGAAGGCACAATGCTCGGGTAAATATGAAGATTTCCAGGGTTTCTTCAAAGATAAACTAAATAATAGTGTTGAAAGCAAAAAACAGCAGTTTTATTCAAACCACATGTATGAGATACACGACCGCAAATTGCAAAAGTGTTGTTGACATTAGATTAGCATTAGCACAGTGGTGAAGTTTGATGACTCACCATAAAACCCAAAACTCGTTTTGAGAGTTTCTGATCTCATTAGACGATGCAGGCGTACTGTACTTAATGTGTATTGGATTAAGTGAGCCTACTTGAATCAATCTCCTGACACCCACCTTGCAGCCAGCTACCACTTTTTAGCCTTATAACAGACACAATCCTGTGTTACGGCTCACTCATTTCCCCAGAAACGATAAGTCACGCCAACTGTGTGTCAAAGTCCACACCGATCTGGCTGAATGGACTACGGCGCACAACTGAAATCCCCCCTCGCATTTATTTTGCAAATATGAACTTTTCAACCCAATTCCAGACGCAGGCTCGGTAGAGATGTGAGAGTTTTTGCGTAGGGAGTAAACTAACAACAGCTCCCCGGAGACATCAGCACATCCCGTCCGCTGTTTTAGCCTGAAAAGTACTCACTTCTCTCTTTATAAAGAATCGTGTCAACACAACATTTATGTGTGCAAACTGCAAACCTGTTTTAGGTGAAAAATACAGCTTGAGTGACAGGTTTCCATTCAATAAATGTTTCGACAGCATTCACAGATGGTAAAAACCAGCATGCCCCCAGATTTTTCTAAATAGTGGCTAGGGGTCACACATAAACAATATTACTATATTATTACATTTTAGAAACTGCAATAATCGAGAGAGACTAAGCAGAACAATTAGTCTTATAGCTCCCCGAGGAAACAAAACAAGGCATACATATTCTCAAAGTGTGGTTAAGACTCCCTGTTTCTGAGAGACTTTACATGATTCTGTAAGTGCTGCTGTTTTGGTTAGCAAGAGATCAAATGATTACACCAATTATAGCTTAATACTACAAAAGGATCTTCACAATGTGTTTTGGTGCTGCTGTTTTGGGTAACAATAGAGAGTTCAAATGGACTCTTCTGTTAAACTATAATTTGCAAAATATACATTGTTGGTATTGTATTTGTATTGGGGCCCAGTGTCTATTTACTGGATGGCAACTATTAAACGACTTAAGGTATTTATTTCTGTTCATCATGTTTTTTAGATTTTACTTGGTCTGCCTTTCTTTTCTCAGCATCCTATTATGCCTTTTTCCAGCTGTAATTATTTCAGGGACTCTGACTGGCAAAAACAGCATCACAGTTAAAGCTTACAGTTCCACCTGTTGCTTTGGAAGTCTGCCAAAAACGATCCGCTTGGGTACCAAGGGTGTGTTCGGGGACGCAAGAAATGTAGTATTCACAAGGGGTGATGCATATGAGTGACGTGTACCTGCACATGAATGCTAATATGGCCCTAAAATCTGTTCTCAGCCCATTCTGCCCCACTGCCCTCAGATCAGTGACGCTCTAATAGCCTACGTCGTGATTAAATCCACAGGAATGGCTGGTCAATACCCTAATTTGCCAAAATCGATGAGCAGTTGTGGGCTGTGAAATATTATGAGTGAACTTCCTGACAACTCACAAAGGAATTTCCCATTTTCTGCCAAGGAAATCTAGCAGAGCAGAAGCCAGACAGATTTGCCTTCATACTCGGTGAAGCAGCATGTGGCTCATTGCCCAAGATTAAATGTGTAATCTGTGTTCAAGTAAACAATTGTATTTTTTTGTTTAAGAAGCAGCTCATATTTAGTACAAGTGGCAAAGAAGCTGGCATGTTAGTGAGAAGACCTTATGTGCACCTCACGCATGCATGTAAACAGGTGCCACTATAATGTAATGAACATTTTGTGCACCACAATTAGTTGATGTTTGTCCTTTGTGTCCCCTGTAAAAACTGCTGAGGCCTCATGTTGACAAAGCAGCTCTGTTGACTCTGCTCTTCCCATTATAGCCAGCCCGGAATTCTTCAAAAATGCAGCCCCCGTAGGAACATGAAATTTGGTAGCCATGGTTATTATGAGTAGGTGCACAAAAAGGCTCAACAGCCCATGGCCGAAAAGACGAAGGGAGTTCTGCCATTTTGGTTTGAAGCAGCCATTTTGAGGTTACTAATGCCATTTCCAGACTTTTCTTAGAGATTTTGTTCAACTGCTACCAAATTTGAGCCACATATACGAGACATATGTGTGAAGGTAAATAGTGGAGAGGGGGAAAAAAAATCAGTAGCTGCCCATATTAATCAAATAACTCTACAAAGTCAATAAAGTCCATTTCGTTATTCCGTTTTGTCACTGTGACTTGTCCTGGTTCGGCATCTTCCTGTCTAGTTGCATTCTGGCACAAATATCTAGTTGAAACCAGTTAAGACCATTGGGTCAACACATTGTCACATGGGCTAGGCTGGACAGTATAAGACTAGAACTAGTAGAAATCATTTTTGACAAATTACGGCATCCAATAAATAGCTCAACTAAGAATATGTACTGTAGTTTTCTGGTAGTTATTATTAGTATAGCAAGCATTAAAGATAAAAGAACCAGTGAAATTTCCCTTCAGAACTTATATTGGTGCCATGACCCGGATCCGATTGTAAAATTTGGATGTACTGATTTAATCTAGAATCTTCCATTCCAGGCTTTCATTTGTCTTTGACAAGCAAAACAAGGAAAATTGTAAAATGATGTTTTCTTACTTTGAATGTGTTCACAATGAAAAGCAATTACAAATCAAAAGGTGCATGTTTCCCAGAAAGAAATCCAAAATATGCTTATTTAATGCATAAGACTGTTTTCATTTTTCTCTTAGCTCAAGCTGCAGGATTCCAACACGCGACCTTTTTTATTGTCGTCGTCACTGGCTTTTCTCGAAACTGGGTCGCTAAGCTCCTTGTTTACCGATTTCCGCTGGCAAATTGCAGGGGAAGAAGAAGGCATAAGCTAAAATGCTCATTTTCCGCCGACAATTAACAGGCAGCGCTAATGGCCGCCGCCACTAATACCGTGACCGGCTGCGAGAGTTAGGTGTTTATCAGACAACAGCAGTCTTTTGCTCACACAAACGGCCTATTTACATCCACGCACTTGATCTGGCAGCCTCCCTCTCATGCTTGTCTAATCAGTATGCAGAGAGGGGACACTCGTGCCTGCGAGAGGAGTATATCAATATGAGCTAAGTGCCTGTAATCCTAGCCTAACATTGCGCACACACACATACTCAGGCACACACAAATGCAAGTGTTGCATTTTGTTGTTTCACAATCAGTTGCCCTTGAAAGTGTGTCCCGTCTATCTGTTATCTGCCGGGAAGTCGCCCGCTGTTTAGTGATCTTTATGCGCCTCTGCTTGACAGCCCTCCACCTTGCGTGTGATGCTGCTGTCTCGCCACATGTCGGGCTTCCATCATATATTTTTTTTCCATGATTTGTTATTAACATCTCTAGAAATGAGCAGTGACAGGTTGTAGCTGAAGCCAGCGTCGTTGTGGTGACGCGTCGGGGAGTCGGATTGATGGCGGGTGACGGGAAGATGCGACGGTGGTAGATGGTTGACTTGCAAATGATTCCATTCGCCTTCAATAAAACCTATATTTAGTTATTTTCCCGTATTATATAACATTCTTAACTGTCATGCTAGTGTAAAGAGAAGTCAACCACTGCATAATAATACTAAAATGAGGCAAATTAAGGCTGCGAGCAGTGATAAATGGGCCCTCACATTTTCATGGCAAATCCTCGAAAGGAACATCAAACTTTGATTTCTGTGCTCAGCCCACAGACGGGAATGCAGCGTCTGTCGAGGCTGGCTGCTTCACTCCGGCAAATTTCCTTGGAGGGAATCGAATACTTTCGAGGGGAGCGTGTATTTCCCTAAAAAAATATGTTTCAGTTTAAATATGAAGCAGAAGTTTATGTTCGGATCGGTAGAAGAATACAAAAACTTTTGGCACCAGCAAGAAGATAAGGCAATTTTTCACTCATTCGACAAAACAGTCAAGATCAATATTTAACTTTGATTTCCATGCACAGTACAGTGGTGCAAGTTTGGAGTCTTTCAATCGTGTTGCTCTTCCTTGACAGCAAAAATGTGATATTTGGACACTATACTGTAATTGCAGTAAACTCAGTCATATCTATAGAACCACATATACATTACTGCAGCTTACTGAGCTTAGTTTTGACGGTCACCATGTACGCCTGTATTATACTGCCCCTGGTGGCGAAGGTGTACACACCAGAAGGAGCAGCACAACGTCCATTGAATTGAAGCAAAACTTGAAAAAAAGAAACAAAAAAATCTTCATTTTATTCAATTTTGTTATTGTTTCGTGTGTTTTTTTTAATAAAATAGAATATTATGAAATGCTATTTTTCTCATAAAGAAAAAACTACTCTATTTCTTTTATATAGGAGGCTGGAACCAAGGCTGATGCCCTGTATGTATATGACATTTTTGGACAAAACACCACTTTTGGTTTTTTTTGTTTTTTCTTATTGATAAAAATCATGAAACATGGTCATTGGAACAGCTTCAGATGTGGGTTTTGCCTGCCAAAACGAAATGCATACCAAAGTATAAACAAAATAGCTGTCGATGGATAATCCAATTATCATTAAAAAAAACAAAAAACCTAAGGAATTGTGAATTTGAGAGAAGCACAAACTCAGAACAACATTCAGACACAAGAATTGTCCAAGTCAATCATCAGACATGAAGGCTATTGAGCATGCATTTTTTATTTTTTATTTTTTTTTTTAAACCTGCTCAAGAGAAGACAATGGAACAAAGTTGCGGTGAAAACCTGGAAAGGCATCCAACATTGGGAGATGCCAAAATGATTTAACAATTTGGGTGTTTGTGTCATAAATTACAGTTGCACCTCATGTTCTGTCCAACGTGTACAAAATGACTTGCGAACTGGCATAGAAGTTATTTTATATTCTCCTCTCATCCCCAAAAATGAACTACTGCAAAACACATCAGTCAATCGGGGAGTCTCACGAGAATCCATTAGCGCACTATTGGCCAAATGATTGTAAACGGGCTCAGACTGAGACCGTTTCCCCCGGCGGGTTCGCGGCTCCCAACGACCTTCACATTTACCGAACCCACCTTCTGCCTCGCTGGTAGAGCAATCGAGGAGACCATTATGTAGTAATGTGGGAGGTGATGTATCGCCGAGGATGACGTGCTAGCAGGCAGGCGCAAGGGACGGGGTGCGGAATTGGGGTCCCATGGCAGCGAGCTCGAGGCGAGGGGGGGGTACACGAGAAACTCGTCAAACACGGAACGCGAGAATACCGCAATTAGATTACAAGCGTGTAAGCAATTAAGCGTTAATCCGCCGCCATGCGACTTGAATGTAGCTTCTGTACAGGATTAGCACGTGTGAAATTAGGCACAGAATGGCTGCAAACGCGACCCATATAAGGGTCTACTGTCTTTCGGGATCAGCTAATAATTTGGCAAGCGGTGTAAACAGGAAGCAACCATTGGAAGGCTTGACATGTTGCCTATAGGCTAACACACATCAACACTTTGCATTGAAATGGTGCGTTGAAATGAATCAGCCTCTGAGATGCTTCGAAACAGCTTAATCAAATTGCGCAGATAAAAATAAAATAAAAATGGAAATAATCAGTCAGGTGTATAATTAGATTAGTGTATGTTAATTTGTTTGTTGTGTGGATGCAAAAAAAAGTCACGATCAAAACACATTGAAAAGGGAAATGAAACAAAATAGGTCACTCTTAATATGGCGGAATTGTTTCTGACGAGCATCTGATTAGAATAATATTGCACCAAAAACAATACCTTTACTAAAACGTCTTTTTTTAAAAATGAATAAATAAAAGTGTCAGCTCACAGTACACATTTTTTACATTTATTTTTTTTAATTTTTTTTCTCATTGTAACAGGGTGTCACATGGTACTCAAGGACTCCTGTGCTGGCTTTCAAGTTTGATCACTGGGTGCACTATTTTTAAAGCTCGTCCATTTTTTGTAACGAGAGCCTGTCAAGCGTGTCTGTCAATAGCCCACCATCAAATAAACTTAACTTTAAGTCCAGTTACAGATTGCCATTGAATATATGTGCTGTCAACATCCTCGCAATAATTAATTAAAACTCTATAAAAGAAAAAAAAAATGCTTATTAATTGAAATGAACCCCTATGACCTGAAACCAGCTTTGCAATAATGAGTCAAAACAAAGTTGAAATTGGCAGATTGGTCTGTGCAAGTACTGCAACGTGAGATAGAGTGGAAATACAAATGTGCTTGGATGCTTCTTTTTCGTGTCCTGCCAAAAATGTTTTAATGGGTCTCTTGCATCCATTTGGAAGTGTCTCGGCGGAGTAATTATTTGATTAAGATAGTTCTTGAAAAATAAATAATAAAACTTCTTTCTTGACCCCTTGAGAACACCAAACATCAAGTTCTACCATCAAAGATTTTAGCAGAAATCCATGCAACGAGGCCATCAACGGATGGATATGTTTACGGTATTAAATATGATATATTGTTGTACACTCACACCAGGTGTTAGCATGTTAATGTTTTATTGAATCTCATTAGAAACGAATGACAGGGCAATATGTAACATCCTTATTTATCTGCACACAGAACAGATGCAAAACTCATTTTAATCTGCATTTTGTTGTGTTGCTATATGATAGCATTACACATTACTAGGTAGCATCTGTTAATGTATTACCGTTTTTAGCAATAAAAATAATGATGTCATACCAATGCTGTGCAGCTGTGAGAACGTCTTAGCTGGGTTCTGTATGAAAGGCACAGATACAGACATTTTACGGCATTTGTTCGTCCGTTTTGCAATCACTGCATGAAACAGTAGGGATGTAACGATATTCAAGCATCACGATATGATTTTATCACAATCTGAAGGTCACAATATGATAATTATCACGATATTGTGGGGAGGTTGGTGATACAAAAAAAGTTTAAAGTAATGTAGAAAAAATAAGCTCATAGTAAAAAAAAAAAAAAAGGACAATATCGTGCTTTTGTACATGATAGCAATGCTTATAAACAACCTACAATCTCTAATAACTTAATATTGAGGCACTTACTTGCTAATGCAAGCACACATTGAGTACCACAAGCATTTATGTATCCCTTTCATCTGACCATTAGCATTTTAAACATAGAAGGGCCAAAACATGCCTTGTGAAAGTTAAACTGCACTAAAAAAAATAAATACAAATAAAAAAATAAATAAACTAGCCACCAGAGGGTGCTAGAACTGCATAAATGGAAATCAACCTGACTTTTTTTTTTTTTTAAACAGATGCTTTTAATATCGTGTCATGACGGCGATATATTGTGATATCGCGATATCACGATATTGCTATTACCACCATTACACTCACTCGTCTTGCTGTGTTTTATGTCCTCGTTGTCCAGTTTGATACACGCTTGCGTGCAGTAGTGTTTTATGTCGTCTTTCTCTTTCATGAGACGGCGGTGGGAGACACATTTAGATGAGATAACGGGGGTCGGGGTGCGTGCGTAGGGGTCCCGTTGTGAACGCTGATTACCCTCTGCCCACTTGAGATTGATGGCGAGTGACACGCACGCATACACGCACACGCATCCCTCTGCTGTCTGTGCAAACTGATTGATGACAGTTCCACCCAGACTACATTCAGCCCAGCGGCATGCTTCCACAGAGTGTGTAGACTTGTAGGGGTGTGCGTATGTGTGTGGATATCAGTTCCCACCTGTCTTAATTAGCGAAGGCTATTAAGACAGATTGCCTGATTAAATAGCATTCCCCCTACTGTCTAATGAGCGCTCACACAGTGCAAACACACGTGCTACACGTGTTCCATGTAGTTTGGCCAGGCGGTGGACAATGCAGCCAATCAGAAGGGAATATTTCATTATTGGCAGGTAAAACAGTCCAATGATTGGAAAACAGACTAGTCGTAGGACAATGGTGCAGGTAGCAGGTTCTGTTAGCTTTGCAATTAATCGGCCGCCGATTACTGCCCTTGAAACATCTGCCAAAACAATCCGCTGATTATGTTTAAGTTTCCAACGCTGTGAAAGTACCCTGAATGCACTATTTTGCTTGCGTAGCATTAGAAACTTGCACGTGTGTAGCGTATGTTGTTCTGGTTATTCTGTTGTCCCCAAGTGTCCTTTAAGCTGTTTTTAATGACATCCCGAGGGCCCACCAGTGGTCCCGGCAGCCATCTTGGAAAAAGATGGGCTATGCTGGATACTTGCCCAGACATGTTATACATCATTTGAAAGCAGTTTCTGGATATTTGAATGGTGCCCATCTTGTTCAGATACAATCATATCTGCAGGCTCAGTGAGCATTTTAACCCGAAAATCGTAGATGCATTAAAAAACAAACAAACAAACAAAAAAAAAAAAACAACCCTTTCTGCTCTCCTCCATTCCCTACATGTGCAACCCCATCAAAACTGCTCCTCAAACATCCAAAAGAGTCCAGTCAAAGTATTCTAGGATTTTTTGAATTTATTTTTTTTTGTCCACACTGGGTATTTACTCACTAACCCCGGGTTTACACCGGTTGCGGTGCGGTTGTGGTGCGGTTGCGGTGCGTTCCGGCGACGCAAGCAATTAGATTCCATTCATTCGAATGGTGCAGTTTACACCGCTTGCGGGTGCGTTGCGTGTCGACTGTGTCTCAGCTGCGGTGTGCCACAGCCCTTCCGCAAGGATAGCCTATTTTCTATTTTTGCCGGACGCCGCAGCGGTAGGCCTCCGGCAAATGGCAAGCTAGCACAAAACACATCGAGCGGGACAGGAAGACCGACGCAGTTTCAAAATAAATTTCCGGTTACCTTTCAAGATAAAACACTCGCCAGATCCTATTTCGCAAGCATGCTAGCAAAACGTGATGTGGGCGTAGAGGGGCCTGGAGTTAACGTGCGAGAGGGTCATTCACGGTTTAGACACCAGCGAACATGGACGAGGAGAGGTTTATATTGGAGGTAGAAAGCCACAAAATAATAAAAGTCCACCTCTCTTTCTGCTTCTCTGTTGAGCACAGACTTTCTGTGTGTTTGTCGTTGTTTTTAATGCCACATGATCGCGCGCGGTCACGCGAGACACGGCGGGAAGTGGTCGCCGACGGAGCTGCCGGACCGCAGCTGTGCGGAGCCGGTGTGGATTGGCCAAAAAATTGACGCGTCCGGAGCACGCAGTCAAGACACACCGCACCGCAGCCGCACCGCAACCGCAACCGGTGTAAACCCGGGGTAAATCTACGTCATGGGCTACTGCAAGGTGCATCATAAGTTCCAAATTGCACACAAGCATCCGGGTTGACTTGCAGCTCCAGATTGGCTCTATGTAGTTTTTGGTTAACCTAGCAATTCATACATTATTATTCAGAAGTAGCCTAATTAGCTTAATTTGGCTTTAGGTCAGTTAACTTCTTTTACAGTATTTTAGTTTTTTTTTGGTCAAACTCAGTGTCATTAATTTTATTTTTCATAGCTTCAGCTATCATGGCTTTGGACAGCTCAGTTTTAATTGGTTTAGCTTCAACTCTCTTGAATGTAATCAGCTTAGCTTCAGGTGTCTCATTCTCAAGTTAGCCAGCCATCATTTTAGATGTTTTTTTTGTTTGTTTTTTTTCTTTTTCAGTTAATCTTTAGTTCTAGCTTCTTCAGAATGTGAAACATGTGTTTCAATTTCTTCTTCTTCTCGTGTTTTTTTCTTTAAATGGTTAGCAAAAAACATTTACTGCTACCTTCTGAAATGTATCTGGATGATCACATTTCACATGTTCAAAAAATACAAATCTAAAACTAAACTTACAAGAATTTCTCTTAGATTTCTCGAGTATTCCAAGCTACTTTCTGACTGTTCTGATTATTGTTCTGCCTCGTATCTTCAGTTTTTATTGTCATAGCTTAATTCATCCTAGCGTCACAAAGTTAATTAGCTTTAGGTAGCATGACGTTTTTTGTTTGTTTTGTTTTTTAAACACTCATGCACAAATATGAATATGGTCTCCCGGGCGGGTAAGCAAACCCACGCCGCCTGCATCGAACGCAAGCGACGGTAGTACTCGGCCACCCAGAGAAAACCCAGGTAGCTTGACTTCAGTTAGCTTGGTTTTAGTGATCTTGCCAATGTATCTTATAACCTACTTAGATTAACAAAGATTAATATGTCAGTTTAGCTACATATGTTTTTCTTTTGAATATATTCCTTAAATTTTAGCTTCAACATTCGTCTGAGCTTCATGTAGCTTGATTTTAATTTGCTACTGTAAACTTCATCTTAATTCAAATAGACTTTGCTTCAGCTTTGGCTTTAATTGGCCTAGCATGGTTTCAAGTAGCTTCAGACATGTTATGTTCTGTTATTATAGTTGCCTGTTTGCCAAGCTTTGAAGTACTCCATTAGTTTTGTTGCTTTGTTTGAGGTCTCTTGTCTCAACACGAGTTGCTTAACAGTGCGTCGTAGGTTGTTCATGTCTTTTATAAATAGGTTTGAAGTCCTAGTTTTGGAAGTCGTGTCCAAATGTATCCGCCCCCACCTTCGGAGACGTCGCCAAGCTTGTCTTCTGTGACACCCCCAAAGTGCTTTAATAGCCGAAGCTGTACCTAGGGGAGAGTGTGCATCGTCGCAAACCATGAGTGTAGATTAATGATTTAATAATGCTTTTGTCCTCATGGCGGAAATGAAGATGACTCCACTTAGGGTCTGTTCTTGTTTGGTTTTAGAGCTCTGCTGTGTGTGACTTTTTTTTAGACTGTTCTCATGAGGAGTAGGCTTTCATACAATATAAAATGAGTGGTCAATAGAATGCAAAAGTTCTGATGCTTAGCTTCACTTTGTTTTTCACATCTTAAATTTAGGTTTCTGATGTACTTGTGTTGTAAAATAGTTGTCCTTTACCCATTTCGATAAATTCTCTCCATCTGACCATCTTGTTTTCTCTCATCTTTCCGGCTTGATTATACTCACACTGCAACTACTTACACAACAACAACACACGATCCTTCACTATGGATTTATGCTTTAATTCCTCCTTTAATATTAGCGGGGCTTAAATATGCACACACCCCAACTTTTAATGATCCACTGCAGGTAATGATGCCGCTGCCAAAGTGAAGCGATGGAGTCTTATTTTGAATACAGAATGCATTTGTTGGCGACCCGTCACAATTACAACTCGGGATGCGCAACAAGCGGCGGTGTTAATCCATCACAAACGGCCGCGAGCCTCTCGGGAGTCTGGTTGCTTTGTCTGCTGTTTATTATAAATTCGCGGCAGTAATGTTTTACAGCCGGCGCATTTAAAAAAAGAAAAAAAAAAGAAAGAAAAAAGTCTAACATAAAACTAATACGCTAAAAGTGTGCATACTACTGCACTATGAATGCAGTGCACCTTCACAGTCATTTAGTGGCAATAGCATACATTTAACTGAATACAGTGCTTGATTTTTCTTTTTTTATGGTTGCTTTGAGTCACAAATTGCACAGAAAATGGTGTGCATTACAGTATATGGTGTTCATTACCAACGAAGCATCGTCCCTATGCTTGTCAACTCCTTGCAAGTATTTGCATACACATCTTCATCTCAAAATAACTAATGACAATACCACAGTAGTGCTGTCACTATCAAATATTTTTAGAATCGATTAATCTATTGATTTTTCAATCAATTAATCGACTAATCAAATTCATTTAAATTTTTCATTAAAGTGTATTACATTTTTTTCCACCCTGATTACTGTTGATGTTTATTTTGTACTTTGTATAGTGATGTTTAAAAAAAAAAAAAAAAAAAAAAAAAAAAAACGGGATAGAGGTTGTACTATGTTCCTGCTTTGGCCATTTTCTAAAGTAAAAAGAAAAGATATTTGCAGATGTCTTATTCTGATTAAACACAGAATATAATTAGTCTTCTTTTATGAAGGACTATATAAATCAGTGAACAATTACTGTTTATATGCTGAAATCCAAGGATTTGTACTATTTTAAGTAAAAAAAAAAATGGCTCTAAACGATTACTCGATTATTAAAATAGTTGACTATTAGTTTGATAATCGATTACCTGTGGAATAATCGATAAATTTTGACAGCGCTATACCTCAATGCAATACAATAATAAAAGCATGAGTGTTAAACATGCGATTTATTTATTTATTTATTTATTTATTTATTCTACATTTTTAAAACACTAACTTTAATGTAAATTGTGATGTAGTTCATGTACAAAACTGTCCTAACGTCTATGATTTTTTTTTTTGTCGAAGAGACTACTCATGAAATACCTTTAAGTATTTAAGTATTTGCCCTTGCCTTATGTTTTATAAATGTAAAAAACTAATAGCAACCTCCATGTGATACACTGCAAATATGTAATGTGTTGTTAAAAGGCCAAAGTGTAGGGTGCCTACTTATTTATGAGACCGTGCATTATGAGACCGAGCGCAGCTCACGAGCAGGTAGTCCACTTGACATACTACAAGCTAACAATGCAGAAGCACTTTAGAACCGCCTAATGTGTGGAAAACAATCACATTGGCCCGTTTTGGTTCAACTACAAATCATCTATATTTGCATTTAGTGTAGGTCGCTGCGGGGGGTGGTGTTAGCTAGACCGCTAACTGTACTAGCTAGCGTTATATTTGCTGGGTCAAATCCTCCCAAGCGTGCAACCAGGAGAATCTGTGCAAGAACTATGAGTATGAATAATCATCTGCTCCTTCATTAAGTACCATTGAGACACTGCATATATAACAATAATAATAATGATGATAATCATCATTATAATCGTTTCCCCTCACAGCAGGAGAGCCGCAGAATCAGGCAGCCAAGCCTTTATTCTGTACGAGTACGTACTGTAATCTCTGATTTACCAGATTGTGATCCAATAATCATATCTCGAGTCATGGTGAAGCAGCATGTGGCTCATAACCCGAGGCCATTTTTGCGCACTTTGTTCCAAGTTATTTTTAAACAGTGATTCCTTGTATACTGTGAAAATCCACAATAAAAAGAGGCAATAAAAAGTTTGATTTTACCCCTCCCACACACGCTAAACACATTTTAATTTATTTAAATAAATTTTCTTAAAAAGTATTCCTCAGCACCTGTTCTCACAGTCTTGTTCGCCGTTCTCGAAAAGCAGTTTGGTGTTTATGGCAGACATATAGAAGTATTTTTGTTGTTTTGTGTTGCAGGTTGTCAGGCAGCAATGTGCCATCGCCCATCATCAGCAACAAGAACTGGCTGCGGCTGCATTTTGTCACCGATAACAACCACCGCTACCGTGGTTTCAGCGCACACTATCAAGGTGAGTGTGCACATTATTATAATAAACACCCCACAAAAATGTGGATATATCTATCATCGGTTTGGCAGTTGATGTTCATATTTGTCCATATGGTAGCCAAGCTACTTCCAGGTACATCAAGGATGATGCAAGACAACTGCACCATATTATTTGATTTATTTTTTTATTATTAGCGAAAGGTTGGGGGGAAGATTCCATCATAACATCGACAAGGAGCGTAAGACTTCTGAAAATAAATAAGTAAATAAAACTGTTCAAATGTAATCCTATGCTAGCATGCTACTTCCTCCTTCAAAATAATGTAAAATGAGAGGACGTTACCATTTCTATTTATGGATTGGGTAAACATGTTTTTATTTATGTATTTATTTTTGGTGACTAAAAATGGACAATAATGAATAGATTAGAAAAATTGAGTTAAAACAAACAAATAAATAAATAAATATGTAGTTATGCGGGAAACTTGCCTCGTGATCATCAAGTATCTGACAAATAGTGTTAATTTTCTACATTTTTCTAAAAAAAAAAAAAAAAAAAAAAAAAAAGGGAGAGAAATTTGTCCCATGTTTGTCTGTTTTATCGTAGCTATTTTTTAAGTAAGCAACGGCGGACTGCAGACTGTTATTCGGAAAAAGTGAAGTTTTCTTGGCTTGTCGGTACATATGCTCGCAGCAGCGTTAAAAATAAAAAAAATAAAAAGTTGTAGTGATCTTAGAAGGCTACTCTAAAAATAAAGCATTCGGAACCGGTGGACACGAGAGATTTCCATGTTTTATTATATTGTCACCAAATTTTAATGGTTTTCTCCTAAAGTTTATTTATTATTTTTTTTTTTATGTAACTTGGCTAGCTAACAAAGTGACCAAGACCCGATGATCAAAATACTTGATGTTATTGACAGTACCCGAGTTCCATGGCCTGCTAGCTGGTTCCTTTTCAAATGGAGAATTGACACCCTCTACTTACCCCCACCACACCCCACACCCCCGTACATATTTTATTGAATGCCATAGCGAGAGCATTCAGTATCATGAAGGTCTTTTTTTTTTTTTTTTTTTTTTATGGCGGTAGATGAGTAGGCATACATGATTTCTATTCCAATGTAATCCCATTTAATCTTCCAAGGCAAGATTGTTGTTTCTTTTTTATGAGTATAATAAAAGTGATACAAACAGTGCATCAGTGGATACGTCATAAATCCCTCTTTCATATTTACAGCCTGCCAACCATCATCGCGTTCGCTACATGCAATATTTATGTCCATGAGCGGCATTAGCAGTTAGCGGCTAACACGTGACAGATGTATGTTCCCCTGTGTAAACATTCCAACTTTTTTTTTTTTTTTTTGCTCCCTGTTAAAAAAAATGCGCTCATGTACCCAGAAGGTCTCAATATAAAGTAATTTATATTATTTTTAATTATAATAATTCCCCAATGCAATGGTCCGTTATGTGGTTGTTTATGCACAGATATGGCATCTCTCATATTTGTCAGTTATTAATTAATTTGATTAAACGAGCGGTGGCTCTCCTAATGATTTAGATCCAAACAAAAATAGTGGCTAATAATTGTTTTATTTTATTTTAACTCACTACAACACAAAATTGTCAAATGAAATTTTAGTAATGTATGATTTTATATTTAAATGTAATCATATTTTATTATTTCTGTGCCTCCCTCCCGATTGGCTGACTGACAAGCTGACCGCCACCCCTTGGGGTCGGCTTAATTGATCCTGATTGATCGCCTAATTCGGTTTTAAAAGGTTAATCAGGGTTGTTAATGAAGGGTTGCGCTTGGAAAAAGTTCCTTGATTAATCAGCCGGCGGTTCCCTAACGAGCAAGCGAGAGCTGTCAGTCATCCCCGCTGCAAAAATATTATGATTATTGATTATAAAGCTTTATACACTCACAAGCCACTTGATTCCTGTGCGAAATGCCTTGGAGATATTTCACAGCATTGCACAGAAGGTTTTCTGACTAGCGCGGCAGCTTCTTTCACACTTGTGCTCAACATGTGCCAACATTATTAACATGCAATTGTTAATAGCCACTTGGAACTGGGAGAGCAAATGTGAGCCAAATGCTGCTTTTTGAGAACCTGTTCTACAACCTGTTCCAAGTAACTGTACACAATTGTATGTCTGCGATTGCACTTATGCTAATTTTGTGTCCAAACTTTTTCATTCGAGGGCCACATACAGAATATCAGAAGGACGCAAGGGCCACATAATGTTATGAAGAAAAAATTGTGTTTAGTCCTAAAAATTGTACAAAATTTTTTGCATATTTAGAAAAATGCGACGGTATATAAACCAATTTATTTGTAATATGGCAGTAGGGTTATTGTAGTTTTGGAATTTTCATTTTAGTTAGTTTTTATTAGTTTTCAGGGTGGTTCTGTTAGTTTTTATTAGTTTAGTTCTTTAAAAATGCTAAGGTTTAGTTTGTTAGTTTCAGTATTAGTATTATTTTTTTTAAGTGTATTGTCGCAATATTTAAAAAACAGCATGGGCGCAACGTCATCTTTTGGTGCTTGTCTATTGGCTGCTGCTAAATGATGTCACTTCTGTGTGACATACTTTGAAACGTCATTATTCCGGTTTATATAAAAAATAAATCTACTAAAAATCACGTTTAAATTAATCACCAAAGACTAAAACGAAGGACATGTTTGCTATAATTCTAGTTAGTATTAGTTAGTTTTGTAAACATAAAATATAGGAACTGGGAGACTGGTTATTTATTTATTTTTTTTAAAAAAACATTTTCGTTTTTATTTTATTTTGGTAACAAAATTGTTTTTTGAATTTTAGTTTTATGTTTTTAATTCGTTTTAGTTAACTAAAATAACCTTTAATGGCACCTGTTTGTTGATACCCTCCCTTCTTACTTTAACAATCTCCAAACATTTCCGTTTTGTTTATTTTATTTGAACTGAGTCAAGTGCCAATTTTAGCATATGTCGCGGGCCACTGAAAAATGGACGGCGGGCCGCAAATGGCCCCCGGGCCGTAGTTTGGACACCACTGTGCGAAACAATCTGTCTTGTGACCAAAAACAAAACAAAAACAAAACACAATTGTTCAGTTACTTGCAAATGATCTAAATTCCCATTGCCTCGCCCTTTTGTGCTAATGGTGGAGGTTATTTCAGTTTAGCAACATGGCATCAAAACAATTCCAATATTTTTTTTTTCCCTGCCCGGAGAGACAACATGAGCAAATGTACTTTGGCAGGCAGGCGTCGCTTTCCTAAGACGCTCGCTCCGAGACCTCCCAGGGAGGCTTTGGCACAGCCGGCTAGATGGTCAGACTTTCTTTGCGTGACTGTGTGTGTTTGCGTGTGTGTGTGTGTTGAGCCACAGGAGGTCAGCCAATTGGCTCACATATCCATCTAATTGTGCCTCCGCTCCCCAAATTGTGAAGGGGTGAATTAGACAAGAGTGGGGGAAACGGTGACATTCGGCCAGGCTAGCCTGGCTTTGTCTTAATATTTGCCCTGCTGTTGTCAACTAGTGTCTAATGAGCATATGTGTGCATGTGGGGGTGTGATGGATGGTTTGTACAGTGTATCGAATATCTCGCAGCCAAAGGGCCGTAATTCTAAATAGCATTAGTCCACTTGTCACGTTCAGCGCTTAATTGATGAGAGGACGTTACGCAAGCACGTTTGCCCGCTGGTCTCAATAATAATCATATGCTATTTATGAAGGTGATGATGACGATAATGTTTGTTTTTGAAGTTTATTGTGACATACAACTGCAATAGATGGACTAAAAAAATATTTATAAATAAAATATGTAAAAATAGTGATACATGCATCAAATGTGGTTATAAGATTATGATAAATATATATTTTTCCCCGCCACGAATAAGATAAAAGCCCTCAGGATCATGCAGTGGGCATGCACAGCCAGCCACCATTCCATCACCAGACGCAAATAAGCAAAGTGAATAATGTGCTTGTAGGCCTTGGCCTTGTCAATTACGATTCCATCTATAAGGCTTAAACTCCCTTTGAATAATAGCCTCCATTCAGACAGCTTTAATAATGCACTGCACGGGGGTCCTTGACACGCATGTCACATGCTACCGAAGGCGTAGAGCGTGGAGCAGGTTACATGTGGCGCTTAGATCCTCCTTCGGCCTGGGGTGGTCATGTGTCACGCTGGGGAAAGCAGGAAAACATGTCTGCTCAGGCAAGGTGAAGAAGTGAAAGTTGGTTGCAGGAACTGCATATATTTTGTTTGCGCTCACACATTATTATTATTATTATTATTATTATTATTATTATTATTATTATTATTAAGGTGGGGGTGGTGAACGTATTTCCTGTAAAATAAAGTTTGACCATATAGTATACAGAGAGAGTGCTTTATCTACACCATGTGATGTTGAAAGCCCAACATTCAGTTATTGGAAAAAGCATTGTTCTAACTACAGAATAGTTCTTTTAACTTTCACAGAACTTGCGTTAAAGGGATAGTTCGGATTTTTTGACATGAATCTCTATTTCATCCTCACCTCCAGTGTGTGCAATCAGCACCGACTTTGACCCCTGACAGCGTTCTGTGACACGAGTTCTGGTCCGGTGTTGGTCGAGAGGAAAATAGTCCAGCAAGTTGGCTGTCGTCACGGAAATAAACCGTTTTTCTTCTGAAAACAATTTGTGTTCGAAAGAGTGATACATTTGCATCACAAAACTCCCTCCTGAAAAAAAGTCAGACACCTTTACCGCCAGGCACTATTTTTCTGTTCGTTCGTATCACTGCGCGGCGCCCCGCATACAGCTGATAGAAAAGTTGTTTGTCTTTTCAAAGGCGGAAGGCGCGACTATCAGCTGTCTACAGGGCGACGCGCAGTGATACGAACGAACAGAAAAATAGTACCCGGCGGTAATGGAGACTGACTTTTTTTCAGGAGGGAGTTTTGTAAAGCAAATGTATCACTCTTATTAACACAAATTGTTTTAGAAGAAAAACGCTTTATTACCGCAACGAGAGCCAACATACCGGGCTACTGTCTTCTCGACCAACACCGGACCAGAACTCGTGTCACAGAACGCTGTCAGGGGTAAGTCGGTGCTGATCGCACACACTGGAGGTGAGGATGAAATAGAGATTCATGTCAAAAAATCCGAACTATCTCTTTAAGTAGAATCTCACATTGCATTGTGGTCAATGGTCGAATCTGAGTCGTTTATTGCACACTTTGTTTGTTGGAAAATAGTGGTCCTCATGACAAACATCCTGAATGTTGGATGGATTATTCTGCATGCTGCTCTTTACAGTAGCTAGCTGTGGAGAGCATCAGGATATTAATATTAATAATATTTTTTGAGAGATTTTGATGCAGTTTTGTTACAAACCTCAGACATGCAACTATGATACAGCCTCGTATCATTTTATAATCGGTGACATCATACGATCTGATCCGAGTCTGCAAATTCTGATTTGATTTTTAATTTGGCATGAATGTCCGAATTACCACCCATTTGTGAACAGCACTATTTTTTAGCCAATTGCTAGTGCTAACATGGTTAGGGAGATTTTGAAGCAGAGCCATTGGTATTGTAGATTAGAACATTAAAAGGAGACTATTCCAGTTTTTACAGCTCACCATATCACCAATATGGTTTCAAAACACTTTTTTTATTAGGCTGATTTTTTATATATATGTATATATACTTATTGTCGCTTTAAAGAAATGATTGTTGCCCTGCTTGGATGTTCCGTTATTAGCATTTGAGGCCTCAGGGCAATTACCCGGAGAGAGAAAAGAAAAAAAAGCGTGGATTAATTACGGTACAGGTTTGATCTTTTATTCATGTACGGATCACATCCAAGTGAATGCACCATCGACTGTGTATGAAGATGCATTATTCGCAGGCTATGGTGGTGGCTGCTGCTCTTACGCATTCCCACCGGTAAAGGGAATAAAGGGACATGAATTCCATTAAAGCCGAAATAGCAGCGCACTGCTGGAAGTTGTCAACAGGCTCACAATAATAAATGGTGACAGAAATTTTACAGTTCAGGTTCCCTCGAAATAGGTCAACTTCTGTCATTACCGCTGGCCGGGGTTATCCTTACTAGTGGAGAGAGTGGGTGAGTCACGCATAGCAGGGAGTTGTAGAGACTCGAGGAATTGCTCTTTGTATGTGCTAAAATACAATTGAGGCTGGTTATTTTTGAGAACCTCTCTGGGGAGGCAGACAGTCTTGGTTTTAAAGATGCTTTAAAAGTTGTGACATATATTGGCTGGCTGGTACATGATCCTAGCAGCGCTGTAATTGAGTGTTTGGAATTTTGAAGTCCAAGGACAAAGTCTTCGTGCTTCAAATTTTGCTTTATGCATTCAATCTTGCTTTAGACCTGGACTTTAACTTCAGATGTAGAATGGACTTTGGTAGCAAGTCTCTGGTCTACCTTGGCAGAGACCATTTTGATGACTGTGCTGATGAAGTCAACACAAGTTTGGGCCACGCATGAGGGGTAATGGACTCTCCATACCAATCTTTGGCTTTCCAGATGTGCAAGGAGGAAGGCTTCAGAGTCTCACTAATCCTATTGGTGAGAGCTTGAGACCAGTAACCTTAGACACGGACTGGACTCCTTTTGGTACCACGTGTTTGGCTTTCTGGGCATTTTCATCCAAGAGCAAAATGTTTTGAGTCCTCGTACCCCTAATCATGTTTTATGTCTCAACAGGCTTTGACAGAACTTGATATAGAATTTACTTCTTTTGGTACCAAGTCCTAGAGGATGATACTTAGGCTGGCAGTCGCTCCAGAAAATCTTACTTTAGGTAGGTCTAGCATGGCGACTAATGGTGTCCCTGAGCCACCATTAGCCCTAGTGGAGTCTTTTTGGTACCAGGTGTTTGCCAATTCAGATATTTACATTTTAGGATGACATAACTTGATTTGCTGTCTGGATGCCAGACCTGGACTTTTAACTTTATATGTAGTTTAGATTCTCTTGGTACCAATCCCCTGAGGAAAATCAATGATCAAATAATTATTGTCCTGGTGCGCCCAATGTAGATTTATGACCTGGATTTGAAATACCCTGAAAAGCTTTGTTATAAAAGCTGTTATGCATCTGTGCAAATCCAAAGGTAGCAATCTCTTATTTGGCCCCTGTTCAACAACATTAATTAACATGGGCGAACGTGAAGGTTTAATTAATGGCGCCAGCGGAACAAAAAAAAAAACTTGGGAGAGATTCCAGCGATGTTTTCGTTCTACCTGTAAACTCGCTGATTTTAAAAGCACCAACTTTAACCTCCCTGAAATCTGCCGTGTCTAAACCGGTTAGGCAGACTTAAAAGACGAGGTGCTTATGCGCATTCAGAAGCAAACGCGGCATGCAGTTAGATGCAAATACATGGAGACATCTGAAAAAATAAATGAACAGGGTTTTTTTTTTAGGATGTATGAAGAATACAGTAGACTGTTCGTGGTATATGGCATGTTTCTTAATACTATATTAGTAGAGTCATCAAAATGTTAAAGGGTGACTGTGTCATAGATGCATTTCCAACCTTTATTTTACAGGAAAAACAATATGACATGAACCACTATCCACACTTGACCATCTGGTTCTGTCTGTATTTAGATTTAATGACTGTTTATGGAACTCGTTTACTTTTTGACCTGGTCATTTGTTTTTGTACATTACAATACAGTGTCATTTGCTTTCCCCCCCAAAATCAAGCTCCCACTGTACTACTGCTCAGTGTGTCGTGATTTTGTCCCACTCATAAGTGTGAGGTGCGAACGACCGCCTTTGCTACCCGAAGGCACGAGTTACCAATCACGCGCCTTCCTTGCCGTCGTCGCTCCGCATGACCTATTCATGAGTTTCTGTGTCTGCGGGGCGTTGCGATCGGCTCTTAATGAACAGGGGACGGCGCAATCCTTCAGCCACAGTCCACTACGACCATCAGTCAGTCAAAAAAAATAAATAAAACAAAATCAAAATTTGACCAGAGAATGGCGAGTGCCAGTACCAAAACATTTTTCAGCTGTGCAACACCCTGGAGGCGGGATGTGGTCGAATTGCATAATACTCTAGTTCTCATATAATTAGCTCTTTTCCTTAGCCATGTTGGCTAGCCATTCTCACATGGCCACATTAGAACATAGACTAAGCCCAAATGTTGTGAGTTAGAGTAAATAGTGCATGTTTGTGTGTCTGCCTAAATAAGCTCCTCAGAGAACGCCATCATATAATCATAAAAGCTCCGTGTTGTTAAAATGTGACTTTCCTCCAAATAAAAACGTTTCAGCCCTCTGGGTGTCGACTTGCTATTACGCTCTTCTAATGTGTTCTATTAATAAGTAAAAATGCACCTAAATTGTCCTTAAAAAGCACCAAGCTAATATTAGACCGCGGAACGGCTTCTTGGTAAATGCGTCTCGATGAGGCTTGTATTAAAGGTGATGTTTGCGCTAATTCAATCCCGTTTTTGTTCATTTTTTTTTTTTTTTGGTTTTAAATCAAACACTTAAGCCCATAAGTGTGGCTCAGTGCAATACATCTGGCCCTCCATCTGCCGTGAGAACATCACCATGGGGATGTTTAACTTTGATGCATATTCGCGCCGGTTTTAAAACGCACACTAAACACAGCCGATGAATTAGATCAGGCGGATACAAATGTGACTAAGTTGCAGAACAACGCAAAGCGAGGACACTAATCTAACGGCGCCGTATTTCTTGTTGCAGTTGAAGGCGCCTTTTGGTAAGACAAGATAATATCGTATGGTGTCAGACGCATCATTGGCTTTATGCGTCACACATGTCGACAAGGCGATGAAGTGGAATAAATACTTCATTCTAATTGGTTGAGTTTTGGTGAGATAACAGAGCAGGGAAGCAATTTGCAGAGACATTCTCTTTTTAAATCTCTGTTTATCAAATACCACCTCACCACACCAAATAGTTGTTGATCCCTGCATATTCTGTTTGGTTCACATAATTTTTGTCAAAATTTAGATTTTTTTTTTAATTTTATTTTGACATGTATATCTGGAAAACATATGTTGAATGTATAACCAGAACCTGTTAACCATTGATATGAGCAAAGATGCTCAAGTTCTTCTATAGCGGAGGGCCGATCATGCGGAAATGCGTCATGAGGAACTATAAGAGACACCCAAAAAAAATCCAGAATACTGAAATATTAAAAAAAAATATTATTATTTTTTTCAAAAAAGAAAATATGTTAAAAATGTCATGATTTTATTTTATTTTTCAGAAAAAAGGTAAATAAAATAAATAAATATTAAAAAGTCAGGATTTTATTTTATTTTTTATTTTATTTCATTTGTCTATTTTATTAATTTCTTTCAAAAAAGAAAATATTTAAAAAATGTCATGATTTTATTTTACTTTTCTGAAAAAAAGGGAAAAAAATAAATATTAAGTCATGATTTATTTTTTTTTTTTTTTAGTTTTTATTATTTTTATTTCATTCATTTATTGAATGTGCCATAATAACTCCAGATACACAGTAGTAGTTTAAATCCGGTACCTGCAATGGTACTTTCTTTTGTATTTTACATGATTTTTCTTCATATATGCTTTGACTGTTTTTATCATAACATTGATTGATTGCAATTTCAATTGACTGAAAATATTCAGATAAAGTCCAGTATTTTTGTACTTCATTTTATTGTGGTTTTACCATCAGCTTTACACATACTCAAACGAGGCTTGTCTCCCAAGAATGAGGAAGGGCTAAAGGGAGATTTTTGTTATGACTCATATCATCAAATCTTTGAAAGTGGAGCTAACCCAACACAAGTGCCAATTTACTTGACCTGCTTTTGTTGTGAGAATGTGGCAGCAGGACACCCTGACATGAAATTGATGTTTTTTTGTTTTTTTTTTGCCTCTCATTGTCTGCTGAGCTTGCCGCTCTTCCCTCTCTCAGCATTGCGAGTGGAGAAGAACCGGCCATTTTTTTTTTTCTCCCGCCATTCCTCGCTTGTCTCTTGCTTTATTATGATTCTTATTTGCACCTCTTTATCCAGTCTGTTCTGATTTTTTTCTTCTCTCTCTGTGTTTTGTTCTCTTCTGCAGTGAAGCGCTCAGTAGATTTTAAGTCGCGGGGCGTTAAATTGTTCCCTGGCAAAGACTCCGGCGGCAAGTTTTCAATCTGTGAGTTTCCATCTTAATGTCACTGTGGCTAATGAACTAACGTGTGCTGATGGCCTTGCTTTTTCATGTGTCTTTCTTCCTTTTGCCTGCTTTTTGCCTCTTTAAAAAACGGCTTTTCAACACTTTAGTGCTTCACATCAATCCAATTTATTGTGGCTTATCTGAGCCCTATTTTGCTGAAGCACAACTATGTTGAAAATCCTTTTGAAGGGTGGCTTATTTTGCCTGAAATAATGTTTTGCTCTTTGTATATGGATTTTGGATGACAGTTTTTCAGTTTTATGCATGTCTTCTTCTTCTCATGAGACTGATCAATTTTTGATCATTTTGGGCTGTTTTTTTTTTTGTTTTTTTGTTTTTTGTAACTGCACCCCATGCTGCCTGCTCGATTCCTCCCTCTATGCATCATCTTTGTGCTACAGACAGGGGTCCCTCCATTTACAAGGAAGATCTCGTACTCGGGGGGCTGTCATAAACCAAATCTGTATGCAAGTCTTAATCACTAGCTTGTAAAATCAGTAGATATGAATCCATGGATGTCTGTTGCTTGATACAAAACACACAAAAAACAATACATTTTTGCTTTAATCAAGGTTGTTATAAAAAATATATACATTAATTAGAATTCATCACTTCCAATTACCAAATGGTTTTAAGTAAAATAAAGACAGCAATCCTTTTGAGATAATCCCTCTTCAACAGTGTCCTCAGTTTTGTGCTCACCTGTTATTTTTAGGGGAAACTACCGAGCCTTGCCACAGATAGCGGAAACTGGCGAGAAATACAATTTGAATATACTACTTTTTCTCTGTAAAGCTATTCATGAACCTCCTCACTTTACCCAATCCTGTTCCTGGTAGAGGTTTCCTTGCTTAAGGGGCCTTTTACATATTATTGCACAGGAAGCTGAGCAATTATACTATTAGTAACATGTAGTAAGGACATGATTGCGTTATAGTCTATGTTGGGTGTCATTAATAGCTAGAGTTGTCCCGATCGTGTGATCAGAAATTGGGGCCCTTCACGTGATTTTCAGCTGATCGGTATTGGCTGACAACGATTTGAGTTTTGAATTTTCGTAATTTCTAAAGTCAAGAATTTTTTTTTTCCACTTGATTTAAACCACTGCTGACTTGCAGCCATATAAAAAGTTATCATATGGGATAATTTTTGGGAATTTAAGCAAAAAAAAACAAGATAAGACCATTTGAATGTGGTCTTTTTGTCTTCGTAATGCATTGCTGTGATATTGGATCAAGACTGCATTGATACTTAAAATCAAATGACTAGGACTCAGACTTGGGTGTAAACAAATGAGATTCACATATATCTATTAATAGCTATAAATCTTAAAACAAACAAAAAAAATAGTATAAGACATTTTGAACGGCACCAGGGGTGTCCGTAGACCCTATAGAATAAATATTTTTCATTTTGTAATTTTGAGCTCTGAACAACAACCCTCCATGGATTCACCAGGTTTGAAAAGTTCTTAAAATTAAATCAAAAGCCAATAATATAAAATTTACCAAAATAAATAAATAAATGAAAAATAATAATCTGAAAACATCCAGTATATGCAGGTTTTCCTTTGTTCTGACCCTTTGATTTCAATAAATCCTGCATAATGATTGGACCAATTACATACCAGGGCAAAATGATCCCAATTTTGGGCCGCTAATGGTTCACTAGCCATGTGGCCGTGGGAAGTAAAGTGGAAATGTATGCGTTGACATGGTTCCATGCAAAGAAAGCCCACTTTTTTTTGTTTTTTTTTGTTCGCGAGGTCCCAGTCATTGATGCTGTCAGCGACCATTTTAAGTGCTCTCGCACACAATTTCTTTTCCTACTCACTGCTCTCTTCCACAGATGTGTTTTGAGACATATTTTTGCATGTAACCATGACGACGTGCTATTATTATTTTTTGTTCTCTTTTCACTTCAATAACACTCGTTTCTGGTTCCGTGGTCATGCGTGGACAGTGACAGCCAATGACACACTTCCAAGGACGTGCACATCATTCCAGATGCATGAATACAAGAGAGCGCTACGAGAGTACACTCGCCGGCGCTTTTTCGCCTAATTGGATTCGGAGTCCCGTCGTGATCTATTTAGGAATCCGATGTTTCCACTAAAAGCAGAGTACTGTCATCAAATAAGAATATATTGAGCAATGTGCTTCTAGAAATAAACACTGACCCAATGTATTTCTGCAAATAGCGGCCTGAGGCGGTTATTTACTCAACTCCAGGTGGGTGGAGGCATCCGTTAGTGGGGGTACATTTATTTGCAAAATATTGTTGGTATATTGCAGTTTATTTCAAGTGGAAGTAGCGCTTCAAACTAAAACCAAAAGACTATTATGGATAAACTATTCAAAAATATGTGAAACACAACATTGTGAATCAACTGCATGTCAGTTGACTGGAATTGTCATTAAAGGGGAAGCCCAGTCAAAAAATGTCTTTACAATAGTCCAAACAAGTCATTCTGATTAATAATGCAATTGTGGAATATTCGAAATACACTAATTTTTATCTATCATAGGGGGCGGCCATTTTGCCACTTGCTGTTGACTGAAAATGACATTACAGTTTTTCAAGGCTTCGGTAATGACTGATCATGGTTCACCTGTTTTGAGTTTGGTAATGTGACATTAGCAAGCTGAGTTGTGATTGGTTGTTGAGCCCTAAACAGTTAGCTTTTAAGTAGCCCAAAGCTAAGGTTGTTTACCGTAGTAAGTTTGCTGTATTTACACAACGGTCCCTAAATGTAGGATAAAAAGATAGGGAAGTTATTTTCAAATTATTTTATAGACCCCCACATACTCCCAGTTTGCTAACCACTCCTTTAGGTGGTGCTCAATGTTTTGTTTTTGTCCGTTGCAGAGTTAGTCAGCACTAACGCCCAGTCATGTTCCCAACAGGTCACCCAATCACTTCCACAGATGGCACTGCCATAATCGGTTCAGATGTTAATTTCCTCCTTTCTGACTAGTTTAGCAACCAAAGCGAGCGCGGACGCATGTGGGACGTAACTCGCACATTTACGCCGTTGTACGTGTGCGCCTCTGTGATGCCTACAAGTCGGTCCCTCTGGGGTGCGCCGTTCGAATGGTCCAGATGGTCAAATTAGCCGCTCCAGCAAAGCAACAAACTAGCCTGTCGGCGAAACAACACACGCGCATCCACCGCCACCTGCTGAGTGTACACTGACGCGTTTGTTCGCTGGCCACACCTCAGACACGAACTCGACAAAGAATTGCCTGCTTGTAATGTTAATGTCAGTGCCGCGATGCTAAGTATTTGGAACATGGACCACGTCACAGCCAAATTAGCAGGATCGTCGCGATGCCAACGCAAAGTGTGGCTGATTGGAATATCATTGGTATGGCAGATAATTAGCCAGATAGCAAACTCGCAGACATACTGGAATATTTAATTTTTGATTAATTTAGTGGGTATGTTCACATGCCATTAGGTGGGAAAGTCTGAAGTAATTTTTATGTCAGGGGTTATTTTTAATTGAAATCTGACTAAAATCGTTGGTTTGCCCATTTGGTTAAAGTCCAAACTGTAATACAGTCCAAACAGTAGTAGTCGTGTTACTTTACCATTACCGTTTTCAGTAGAGACACATTTACTAAACAAACACTTCATTCACATGTCACAGGTTATTCAAACCTGGTTTCATTTTGCTGTTATTAAACAAATAGAGGCACAACTGTTGGTTCATATGATTTCTAACTCTCCTTAAAACATTCCCTTGAAAATAAATAGCTTACATCCATCCATCCATTTTCTTAACCGCTTGCTCCTCACAAGGGTCGCGGGGCTGCTGGAGCCTATCCCAGCTGGCTTCAGGCAGTAGGCAGGGTAATCCCTGAAGTGGTTGCCAGCCAATCGCAGTAAATGGCTTACAGAGTATCTGGTTTATTTATTTATTTATTTATTTTATTTTTTTTGGGGGGATACCATGAGTGACACAACCCATGCTAAACTTGCAAAGTTTATCTCCAAGTCAAGATGTAGCATTTCTACATACTTCTTTGGACCAGCTACTGTACTACTTTACTTTTAAGACATCTTGAGGTTTGAGAAAGAACAGACACAAAAAAAGTGAGGCTAAAGATAGATTCCACAGAAAGAAATAGTGAACCACGAAGGGGATTGACTCACAATTGAGCACTTAGATGTCATTCCTAACCTTGTAACAGACAGTAGCATGTCGGTGTCATGTGCTGGAGGTTGGTTCCCAAAGCGCAGACACAAATAAGGTTTTAACTATTTATTCACATCGACAGGCGTAGAAAAGACTTGACTAGACGAGAAACAAAGAGTTGCACAGAGGGACAGAAAGCAATAATCCGGCAAACACACACAATTCTCAGACTGCTACTACAGACAGTGAATCGATCTGATTGGTTGTGGCTAAGTAAAGGATTAAAGATTGACATCACAAAGCTCATGACATCACATAGCATAAATCCAGTTGAAACATCACAGAGCGTTTTTCCAATTGAAACCAGATGACGGTGACATTAGTTCAAAACAGACACTTAGTGCATCAGTACATAACAGACACGACCTCACGGTCATGAACCCAACTTGACAGGTCCTGAACTCAAACTTAACCCTGGCGTGACCCCAGGCATGACAGTCGGTAACGTTGTAAACTAGACTCTTTCAAATTATGGGTCAAAAATAACCAATTTTGCAAAAAAATAAATAAATAAATAGATAAAATAACTCAACTTTTTGGGTTGCTTTCTACAAAACAATTCAATATTTTGGATACAACAACCAAGTAAATTGGGTTATTTTGATATATTCCCCAAATCTGGGTCAAATTGTCCCAAGACACGTGTTGGTCCATTGTTTGACAAAAAATTTGTTATTTTGGACCCCATGGTTTTAAATGTGCAATTTGACCAAAGACACTTACTGGTAATTGCATTTAGGAAAAAATATGGATGGGACTAAACAGATTACACCAGGCGATAAGACTGGCAAAAAAGAATTTCAGATGAATTCTCGTCTTGAGTCGCTTCAAAGAGGACGGAAGTCAGAGTTGTCGGCGCTCAAACGTTGAAGGACACAACAAACCGACACGACTCGCCCGATTTGTCGCCCTCTGCCTATCGTTACGCCACTACCGCGATGCCTTCGGAAAAATCAGTCGCCATCTGGCAGCGACATCTGATCTTTGGCTCAAACCCACTTCGTACAGCGTTTCCTCGGCTTTTGGAAGTAGGAAACATTTCCGACAAACACCGGGTAGGCTTTGACGGACCCCATGCGTCGTCTGGAAGTTTTGTTGAGTGAAGTCGCTCCCGAGGTTTCCTCCCAAAGCCGCGGGGTACCAGAAGACAAACAAGACTTAATCTGCTGATGAAGAATGATGCCATGAATAATAATAATATATATAATAATGCATAATAACATGACTAATTTATCTTCAGTTCAGTGGTAGCCTATTTTCTCAAATTTAGGGCCTCATTAGGTATTATTTTCAACAAGTAAAGTTACTCGTATGATCTTAAAGTGTGTAATCAGGCCAACTTCTTTCCTTCTCAACATTTTTAGCACATTCCTGAAGGGAGAACGTGTGTTGGCGTACTCCAGCACAAAGACAACACACCATGGGGTTGTTACTTATTCACACAATGATTTTCTAAGGTTTAAGAGGGGATAAAATAAGTTTTGCACTTTAATTTCTCATTCTCGCCTTGACGCGGAGATAGTATTCTCCAGGCGGACAATTGTTTTTGTTGAATCTTTCAGGATTGTGTGTTTAATTTTTCAGAGCTGAGCTACCTGTTGGTTTCTACTTTGTCGGTTACTTTTTGTTTTGCTTCTTTTAGGCTGAGTTAGTTTTGATATTTTATGCCAACACTATTGTAAAGTAGAGCCACACCCAGTAGAGTAGAGAGCTCAGCCAAGGCTGAAAAACTTATTTCCCCCACATTTTGTGTGCGCTAATAGTTACCCTCTTCTGATTTTGCCACTATGTGCAAAGTGCAACATTGGCTAGCATTGGCATCTTTTGATAGCCTGGAGCATGCTCGATCCTTTTTTTTTTCTTTCTTTTTTTCCCCTCTTCCCGTTGAGGCAGCTGGTCCACAACAGCTGTCAATCATTGTTTACGTGTGGCATTTGCCGTTTACTCAAAGTGGCAGATGCATGCCAAAATGGCGTCAGGATCTCTATCGGCGAATATTACGGTATACAAATTAGCCCCACTGTGACATCACAGTGAATTTCTGACATATGTCACGTAGCTCACAAAACATTCTGTTCATAGAATACATTAAAAATTCCAATTTTTCCGATAATGTCTACTTTAATCCATGTCAAATATCGGGAGAATGGTTTTCTATTTGTTTGCTTACACGCCTGCTTCTCCATGCATGAACCATTACTTACCTCTCAAAACGCCATTTTCAAGCTAGCTGCTTGCCGACTTTTGTCATGTGTCCCTGCTTATCTGTGTGTCCTTGCAGTAAATGAAGGCGGCGTGCGACAGGCATCAAACTCCTGCCCCGACCCTGGAGAGCCGGAGAATGGTAAACGCCACGGCAACGACTTCAGGTATTGTCTGCGCGAGCATAGGTCATGCCAGCGAAAAGATTTGCTTTTCCTCAAAACATGTCTGTTTTCCTCATTTTTCACTCAGCATCGGCGGCGTGGTGCAGTTCAGCTGCGACGAAGACTACGTCCTCCAAGGCAGCAAGAGCATCAGCTGCCAGCGAGTGGCCGAAGTCTTCGCCGCCTGGAGTGACCACAGGCCCGTCTGTAAAGGTAAAATAATGAAGGGAATAATCGTTGCATCACAACAAAAGTATAAATACACTCACAAACACTTGGTGAGCCTCAAACTGGCTCCAGTTTGAGACCTGGCCTGGTTTTCATGGGCTCCCACTGGCGTATGGAAGCCACGCGAGACGAAGACGGAGGGCGTCCGTCACTGTAAATGCCAAAGTCGTTTGTCAGCGTTGGCCTTGGGTTGGGCTTCAGACTCGGGGTGAGAGACGCACACTTGAGGATAGAAGACAAAATTTATGGGGTGCACGTCCCTTTGTGGGAGAATGAAAGAAATTATTTCATCACTTGACTAGTAATAAATCAGGCGCATACTCAAAGAATGAGATAAGCATAAATTGGGATAAGGAGACAGTTGGACAATTCTGTTCTTATTTTATGACAGTTTTTCCCAAATTTTTTAACCAACCACATCCCGATAGAGTTGGCACACCTCCCTCTTATGAACTCATATTTATTTAGTTAACATTTTGAAGGGGAATATAGAGGAAATGCAGACACTAAATATTTTGTTTTCAAGATAGCGGCAAGAATTGATGCACCCTTTCTCCTTACACACAATGTGGATAAGGAAATGGCTGAGAGAATAACATACAATCTTCACATTGCTCCCAAGTTGCCATGACATAAGCCACAATTAGTGAAAACATGTAATTAGCGTTTTTTACGACTGCAATCAGACTCTTAATCTGACCACCATCAAGGTCAGGGATCCTTGAACACATTTAACACGTGGACTGACTTCCTGAACACAATCTCTTCATGAAGCCAGTCAATATAAGTCGATTTGAACATGACGATAGGACTGCCTCCCTCTGTTTCGGATGGGTCCACAACAATCAGTCTTATTATGCAAGTCATTATTAGAGATATTAGACGTCTGGATTCCTTACGATTGGCAATTTAAGATGGTTAACGCCTGTTAGGGAATCATCATCACCAAAGAAAAAATAATGAGCATTTAAACGCTTGCCATTAAGTCTCGGGTGTGACGATTGGTTTAGCGTCCTCCCTCCGGGGTAGCCAGCAAGTTTAAGAATGTTGCGTAACAGTGATTTGTTTGCAATAAAGCAGCAGCATTATGAGCAACTGCACAGCCGGGAACTTTGTTTGACATGACAAAGTGCTCCGTGCCGCTCCAGCAGTTGTTGCTTAGTAACAAGCCCATTATATGCTTGGCCTCGCCATGCGACGTGCACCATGGGAATAATATACTCCAGGTAACGTTTAATCGCATATAATGTTAGCGACCGTACTCCTTCATGCTATGTCATCGGTGTGTTTATCATATTTATGTGTTTTATTTAATCGGCGTCCCACGGTGCGACTAAAGTCACGGTTTACTACTTATCCTGGTTACCAGGTCAGATTTTAATGCACATTTGTGGAGATATTTTTCATAAGCACTTGATAATCCTAAAAAAGAAAAGTTGTAATGTTACAATAACAAATTCATGTTTTCGGGAAAAGAAATTGCAATTCTTGAGAATGAAGTTGTATTTTTTTTTTTCCAAGGGGAAAAAAGTCATCTTTACACGACTAAATCACTTTTGTCAAGGAAAAATTTCAGAATCTTTTAACGATAAAGTTGTATTTTTTCCAAGTTAAAGTCACATCATTTTTTAAATTTATACTAGTGAAAGCAATTATTTTTCAAAAACTGCATTTCAAAAATACAAGTTTATTCTTGCAAAATATATTCTATTCTTTCTTCTCTATAAAAATAGTAAAAAAAAATACACTTTGCAATTGGTGCAAGTAGGGCTGTGAAATTAATCGAAATTCAATTACAATTTTAATTATGACATGCCACAATTGCAAAATAAATGTAATTGTTAAAAAACTATTCATACTAATTTTGAGTTGTTTTAAATTTATACATTTAATAGTTTAAATTTATACATTTGCACCTTTTTAAATTTTAGAAACTATTTTAATAAATTTTGCTTCATCCAAAAGGAATTTGCATAATTATAGTGTTTCAAAAAATTGTATTTGTCTTAATATTTTTTCTTACATTTTTACACAAACGTTTTAAAATTTTCTTGTTTTGTACAAAAAAAAAGATCCTCCTAATCGTAATTTCAATTATTACCAAAATAATCGTGATTAATATTTTCTTCATAATCGAGCAGCCCAAGGTGCAAGTTCCATACTGTCACATCCTAAAAAAAAAAAAAAAAAAAAAGAAAAAGTAAAATATTGATCCATAGATGATTGTGACAAATATTTGGACCGCTCTGTTCTAAATTGAGTGCTACATTATGCACCCCTCAGCTGGATACATCCTGGAAATCAGCAAAAAAAAATTGAATAAGTAGAAAAACTAGGCCCGTCTGTTCTTATTTTATGATTACATTTTATGGCCACACACCATCTTCAACATCGCTATATGTTTGGCGCACCCCTCTGCCTCACCTGGGCCTTTCATTTTTACAAATGATCTACATGTAAAGTCTTGAAAATGGCTGGCTCACAATTAAATGCAATGTACAGTAAGCGCCACGGTTCTAACTTGTGGAGATTGGAGGATACTGTATGCTTTTTTTTTTTAAATCAAGCGCGTACAGTATGTGCGTAAATGCTATGTATCAAAGTATACCGGCGTTGCTTGAAGGACAGCGTATTCTTAACACTTCGGGGAAAAATTAGACTTAACAGGCATTTGAACTACAGGCAAGATCAGTCCTTTCCAAGTAAGTGTAAACATTGCAAACAAAGCCCCTCCAGCTTGAAATGGGATGTTTTGGTGGCTTAGTTGAGGAGCATTGCGTGGAATATTGAGTGTACTCTGTCACAGGAAAAAAAAATAAACCCCCCTCAGGGTGGAAACTTTAATATCCGACATTGTAAATCTTATTTAAAAAAAATATGCAGGTGTGATGCTAATAGAGTCTTTGTGATTGGCTAATACATCTTGCAACCGGTCTTGTTCAGATTAAGCCAGCATCCGAAAAATCGAGCAGCCTCGCCAACTAGTCCATTATACCGCAAACGCACATAATTCCTTTTGGCAATTTTAGCCGAGGCGAGGCGTGGCGAGCTTAAGTTGGTGCAAACACGACTGCATCTGCAGGCGGAAAAAAAAAAAAAAAAGGGGAATTGTGGGCGGATTACGCTGTCAGCGCAGGTAGCGTCACGGCAGGCTTCAGTGAATGTAAATGTCACATCAGCTCTTCTTCTTTGACACAGAAGAAGCTGAATGGAGCGAACGGGGATTTTATCCTCAAGTTACTTGTACTACAAAAGATGTTTTTGCATCTCCCTTTTTGATTTCCACATTTCTACTATTAAAGTGCATCACGATACGATATTTCACGAGATGAAGGTCACAATACGATAATTATCACAATATTGTGGGGGGGGGGGGGGGGGCGGATGTATTGGCGATATTTAAAAAAGGTCACAATATTGTAAAAAATAAAAAAAATTGACCTCATACCAAAAAAAAAACAAACTAATGTGCTTTTGTACATAACAGCAATGCATATAAACCACCTACAATCTCTAATAACAATATTGAGGTGCTTACTTGTTAATGCACGCACACATAGAGTTCCTCCACATATTGACTCGCTTACAAGCATATTAGTTTCCCCTTCATCTGACAATTAGCACAGATTTTAAACATAGAAGGCCAAAACATCCCTAATGAAAATTAAATTGCACTAATAAATTAGCCACCAGAGGGTGCTAAAACTACACAAATGGAAATCAACCTATCTTTTTAATAGATGTGTTTCCTTTAAATATTGTGAACATGACGACAACGACGATATTGTGGCAGTTTTAATATCACGATTTTGCCCTTATCGTTACATCCCTAATATATGCATTATGTTGCACACAGATCATTTGTGGCGGAAATCTATAAGACCATCTTTCAAATGCATGATGTTTTAGATCGCTGGCGGGCCAAAACCTTGTACCTCCAAATTTGTCACTTTTCAAGAGACACCAAAAACGAGTCATTACATTGCATCATCAAAAAGAGAGGCCGTTTTCAACGCATTAAATTGGTCAATAATTCGTAAAAATGACACCCATACGTGTGGACTGACCAAAAGTATAGATTTTTCAAAAAAATATCTAATTTGCCAAATTGCGACTTACGAGGTTTCGGCCTAACACCGGCAAAAGGCAAATTGGCGTGCCAAAGGTTTGTAATTGCCACAAGATGGTGGCAAAGCACTACGTGAAGCTCTTGAACTCACTACACCATAGTTCTTTGGCACCAAAATTCCAAAAAACAAAGCAATTAGCACAAAGCTATAAAATGCGATGACTACTGAGGTTTGACCTTTCTTTACGCAGCACCTCTTGTGTAACACCGCTCAAAAGAAGCAATATGTTGTGAAAGCATCCAGCCAGCTTATTTATTAATACACTCATCACATCCAAACATGCTAATATAGTCAATTTGCACAGAACATGTGTTTTGTTTTTTGTTTTTTTTTGTCACAAAGGTAAACCAAAATAAATGGGGTGTAATTGTAATAGAACAACAGATTATTATTTAGCAGCTATGAAACTCGACGAGAATAAACAAGGCAGATCCTCCTTCTGTCTGCTCTGACTACACTTTTTTAGAGGCAGACGGACAAACGTAGCAAGTGTCCATGTGGCATGTTGATGAATGGACAGATGGCGAGGCCAGCGAGCCAAAACCGCGTGCACGCGTGTGCATGCACTTCGGGGGGGAGTGTTCAGTCGATCTCCTTCAATCTCCAGCCTGAATGAAGGATTCCTCAATGTACATGTGCAAAAAAAAAAAGGAATGAATCACTCTCTCTTTAGACAAGTTTTTTGGTGGGCGCGGAGCCATTTAGCCGGCCGTCGGGACACCTTGCCAGTTTAATGATGTCATCAATCAGCCGCCGAGCCTATTGGTCCATCCCTACTTATGTTGACGGGCTGCTTCAAAGTGCTCGTTTGGGAGTACCTAACGCACAAAAAAAAAAAAAAAAGCTTTGGATATTGGACTTGAAACTTTTCATCATTCACAGACGGGCTCAAGAAGCGTATACTGTGTAACTTTCAGAGTATGCTGCAAATTATTAAACAATCTTAATCACGTTACGCTAATGTTAGCTTATTTATTAGCTAATCATCCTCAGTCTATTGGTTGATTTGAACATTTTCATTTATTTATTAATGAACTCAAAACTTTAGCCCTCCCAAAAACATCCATTTAGTTAAAAGCACTGTTTTTCATACAAATGTGAATTTTTCTATTTATCAAGAGCACTCGCTAATGCTATGCCTCGCCTAGCCTTGCTAATTGGCTGATTCAAGTTGCCACTGTAAAATGTATATGACTCAAAAAAAAAAAAAAAAAAAGTGAATCACGACACAATCAAGGTATTCTTTGCAAATCTTGTAAAAATGTTAAGACATAGCTTAAACATTAGTACCAAATATTAGCAAAAACTTGGTAGCAGCATCTTCCTCATAAAAATCGGGGAATATTGTCTGACATGCTGTGCTGAAAATTGAAAACAAAATGCAGTTGAGACCATCTTGTGCTTTTTGACCAGTAGGAACACTCGATAAAGCTGTAGGCTGCCAATTGTGCTTTCGGATTCAAGTTAGTGCTATGAAGTAGATTTACGGCGTTTTCAGCTTACTAAAAACATTTTGAGCTTGCCGAAAAAAACGTCCTCACGTCCCCAACACTAAAACAAATGTTCAGAAATTGATAGCTGAAATTTAAATTAATATCTTAAGTGTGTTACTGTCTTGCACCGGACATGTGGATTAATCTTCAGCAGAAACACCTTCCAAAAATCACAAAATTTCCACAAAGATGGCCGACACACCAAAAGGGATATTGAAATGACAAAATACAACCACACCATTTTTTTGTGGGCTTTTTTCTAATAGAAGAAGCATGTGTGAAGATGTCAGCTGTTATTGCTCGTTTTGTGGGCAAAAAAAAAAAAAAAAAAAGTCCCTAATACGTTCAAGGACATTCTTGTAATTAAAACCCCTGAAGTGTTTTCTTTTTTTGATGTGTCCTAAAAATAAAAGATGCCCTCTAACGCTTTTTCTGAAAATGAAGATGAGCAAACCTGCCGGGCTTACTTATCATATCCTTTAAATGAGACACTTCCCCCTTAAATAATAAATTCACTTTAATTACATTTAGTTCCTCTGATGGCAAAATTGCCATCCTAAAAAGAACACTTTGCAGGTGTTGATTTATGGCGTATAACATTTCAAATTATACGTATTTTAAAAAGTTGAAACAGGAAGTCAGTAAAGCGTTGATAGATTCTACTTTATATACGCTTAACGAGGAATTTTGATCGTACTTTGTCTCAATATTTTCACCGTGCTGCATGGTGGTCACTGTGCAAACTGTTGACAGTGCAGTTGATGCAATGTGATTATTAGCATTTCAGTTAAAAATCCACTTCACTTCCTTCAAGACTCAATTTAGCAATTCCACGCAATCGACCAAATTCAGAGTGATCGATCGTTATGTTCACGACAGGAAGTCAGGAATGGCGCCCTCATACGGTAGCGTCACCGTTAGGGATCAACCGACCTTGATTCCCAATCAGCTCGGTGACCATTTCATACCCAGGAAGTCTGTTTGGCGCCCTTGCTGTTGCTGTGCAGCAGTTGGATTAAAGAGACTTCCCTAATGAGAGCTAAGAGTTGTGTGGGGGGTTGTTCAAGGACCACCCACTAACCTCGAAGGCTGGATCCCCCAGTGAGATCACGTGGACCTTGAGAATCGCACTCGGAGAATAATACATCTTTTTCGCTAGCATGGAGAAAACCTTGAACAATTCTCACCCAAAAAAAAAAAGGAGAAAAAGAACTTTTCTGTTCATACCATTGTTTGTTTACTGCCATGAATTTTCTATTTCACACTGAAAACGGTCTTCTGAACTGTTTTCCAGCAAACATATCACTTAAGAAAAAAAAAACAGAACGTAAAGATACAGAAATGAAAAAACAAAGAAGAAATGCGACACTCAACATGTAGAAAAATCCAGTGAACAAACAATTTAAAGTGATGTGCTGGCAGATGGCTAAACTTGCTCATTTATTTCAACGTCTATAATATGGGACTCAAGCAAAGCAAGTAAACATTCATAGGTTAAATAGTTTCAGTTCTAAAGTGCATATAATACCTTGACAGAGACACCCTCTGAAAACTGCACAACATTCCACAAAGATGGCCGACATAGCGCTAAAAATATCGTCTGTCATGCATAAACTTTAGATTACCAGTTTTTAAAATATTTTTTTGTGTGCAGTGCGAGTACATTTAGTACATTTTGATACAAATTGTGGATGCAGACCACTAGAAGTTGAAGACCTGTTATAAAATAACTGGAAATTATTTTCCTGCCGTTGCTATGGCAGCACACTGTCCAATCACCGGATCGCACGCAGATGCCGCGGCCATTCATTCAGGCCGTCTTGATTGAGCTGTCAAAGTGCACGCATGCATACTTTGTCACAAACGCACACACGTCTCTGTATACAGTACACCTAGGCCTACATACACGCACATGTACTGTACATGTCGTTATGGATGTATGGATTGTAGTGCTCCAAACACAAGAGAAGGTCAAGAGAAGATGCATTGCGTATGAGAGGAACAATCAGTCTGGGGCCAGTTGAGAAGAAGCTGAGGGACACACCGGGGGGCGATAGATCGTCTTAAAGGGTCTCTTACTTGTTCCATGAAGCGCTTCATGGACACACATTCCAGGACAAAAAAAAACACCCTGTGGGATGATTCTCTGTGCACTGCTGGGGTTTTTTTTTCTGCTCAATTGTCAAATTGGTTGAGTTCAAACCTTTAGGTTGGGTTCAAAGAGCAAACTACTGCATACAACTTATACAGTGGTATTGAGCTATTCATATTATTCAGTCATTTTAATATATTTTGTAAGTGTATCTTTGTGTTTCATGTATTTTATTTGACACATTTTCTGCATCACAAATTATTTTAACTTGTGCGCGTAAACTACCACAGCTTCGGCGAGTGTTTTGACGCGAAGCTTTGAAAAAAGACACAGACAGCGCGTTGACTGACCGTCCGTCAATCCGGGTCAGTACACCCGGTCCTTCGCGTCACAGAGCACTCGCCAAAAGCAATGACGGTTTTGCCTACCTCTGGTTTTAGCTAACCTGCTCATTTAAGCTAACGCATTTTCATTTTAGTTTAACTTCTGGGAATTTATAGTGAAGCTGTTTTTGGTATTTTTCAAAAACTATTCAAGTTTAAAATGTATTTTATTGATACATTTAGACATCTGCATGTTTGCGGTTTGGCGGTTCACCTGTTCATTGAATACTGTTCTTGAAGCTATGACAATGAGCATAGATTATTCACAGATTTATTTATTTATTTATTTATTTATTTATTTATTTATTTTTCTGCAGCAGGTCCCACCCTTGAATAGCATAGATTCAGACAGAAGCATTTAACTACGATACAGGGTGTTCCAAAATTGTTGACCCCATTTCATAGGCCAATGATTTTGACAATTTTTGTTGGATTGACCTCAAATTTTCACAGCTTGTGTAGAAACGTTTCAAGTTTTTGCGTGAAACGTTTGGCATTTCTATCTTTTCAGGTTATGAACCGCCGTTCACTTCAAAAGAAAAAGTGATTTTGCGTGTTAGAGCGTGCTCGGACTCAGTCACCGAAGACAGTCCAAGCGTGCCTTCTTCACAAATTTTGCAAAGAAGGCGCCAACTACAAAACAAATTAGGACTTGGCACCAAAAATTTCAAGAAAAGGGCCCTTTTTGGCACGAGCTTGAATACCGACTCGACTTGTGCAAAGTCACAGGCGGCGCTCATATTGAACATTTATGAAAATCTGCCATAGAACAAACATTTGTACTTTTCTTTGTAAATTTAACCAATAAAACTTAGCACCTTCAACATAAAGTGTATTTAGTTTCATTAAGATCCATCAAGTAGTTTCCGAGATATGGGCATTTAGAATGTGGTCAACCATTTTGGAACACCCTGTATATTTGTACAAGGTCCCCATTGAGAATATATATGGGATTTCCATTGGCAAAGATGTCCTTTTTTTGTTTTGTTTTTTGTTTTTTTTTGTTGTTGTTTTTTTGCGTGGCGCCTGTTCCACTAGCTGTGCACCGCGCGAACAAACTAATTAAGGAGCAAACGCTGCTTCAAACCAAGCAGAAAATTACCTCCCGACTCGGCGCGGGACGAACCAAGGACGGAGAGAGCTGCGCTTCTTGATTGTCACAGTATACGGCGCCCAAATGAGGGTTTATTTGGTGTGTTAACGAGTACCGTGTGTCATTTTCAGACCGGCTTATTATGTCATATGGCTGTGAATTAAAACGTGGAAATTATTGTGTATTAACTGTGAATTATAAAATGATAATACCATCCATTCATCCGTTTTCTTTTACACTTGTCCTTATTAGGGCTGTGTGTGATTTGGAGCCTATTCTAGATGACTTTGGGCAAGAATTGTTTCACCTGACGCTGGTCAATTGCTTGCACATATACATAAACAACCCATTCAGACTCACATTCACAGCTCTTTTCAATTTATTGTCTTCAATGAACCTAATGTTCTAACTGCAGAACCAGCGTGCTGGCGCACTCATGAAATCTACAATGGTAAAACATGACAGACAAAACATTCTTCATCACAAGTGACAAGCAAAAGGCAGCTTGCTAGCAATTTAATGCCGCTTCCACGCTAGTCAAAACAAAACAAAAAAAAGATTGGAATAAGTCATGTTCTTAAAACGAGTCAATAATAAAAAGAATAAAGTGAGGTCTAGTGACAAGCGTATGGGCAACTAACCAGTTTGCGGCTTATTGGATAGCAACTAAGCTAATGTAGAAGTCAACATCATCACCCAACTATTTGTTGCTAGGCAGATATTACCCCAAAAGACCAAGTAAAAGACATGCCTTCCACTGTAAGGTGGTGCACTTTTCTAGACACTAGTTCCTAATTGTTGCTCAGTTGGTTTGTTTGACTCTCCATAGATGTGCAGCACTAAGAGCAGCCCCATGAGTCAATATTGCGACTCCGGTCTAATCCTGTGGTACTCCGCAACCGATAGTCTCCAATTAAGTGGGACTATCGGGAGAGATGTCGGTGACCGTGTCGATATCTTCTACCCGACCCCTCCGTTTGTGTGCTCTGCAATATTCAGCCAGAGAAAAGTCTGCGACTATACCATTGTTCTGTTTTCACAGTCAAGACGTGCGGCAGTAACCTTCAGGGACCGTCGGGGACCTTCACGTCGCCCAACTTCCCGATTCAGTATGAGAGCAATGCACAATGTGTCTGGATCATCACGGCATCGAACCCCAATAAGGTACGTCTCACTTTATTTAATTAAAATGTCTTGGTTTTTTTGTAATCTTATTTTAGGCTGTACATATTTGTTTTAATGCGGGTTGTTGGGGTAATATCTTATTTTAAACCTGTGTAACATTATGGGGGATTTCCGGTAATATTTTGATGTTAACTTTAGAGGGGTCTTATTTTAACCTGCTTATCTGGGGAGATTTGTGGTAGTCTTTTGGAGGATTTATGGTATCCCTATTTTCACCTGTGCAACTTTTGGGGGATTTACGGTAGTCTTTTTCTTTTACTACACAACTTTTTGGGGATTCACTGTAATCTAAATTTAGGGTAGTTTTATGTCAATATGTGAAATTTTTGAGGGATTTACAGTAATCTTTTTTTTTTTCTTCTTCTTCTTTAAAAAGAGCTCAGAATTGTTCATTTGGTAGTCTTACCGATTCAATGTCTTATCATCATTGCTCTTTTTTTTTTTTTTTTTTTTTTTTTTGTGTATGTGTGCGTGCGTTTGCGTGCGTTTGAGTGTGTGCGTCCCCCGCCCGACCACGGGGGACGGCGTCAAGAAAATTGACTAATTAGCATGCAGTAACACCAAGTGTTGATGCTTAGTGCCCACTAGAAATAAATCTTAAGGAGTTAATGAGTATAGTGTCGTATAGTGTGGTGTGCTCGAGCCCACTAGCAGCAACTAGGTTCCTGACTATATAAAAATAAAAACAATCAGATACAAAATACCAAATACAGAAGCAGCGAAAACAGAAGTTGTAACGATGTGGTGGCTCTTGTTAACAGGCAGAATCTAGGCAGGATTAAGTTGCCAAATTAAGATTAAAATATTCTATGTACATAGACCATATTTGTTTAAATCTTGATACTTGATTTTTATTTAAGGCAGAGATTTTTTCCATTGAGATATAATTTATTAGTAAGTTTAACAAGTGGTCGATATTTAGAGATTGTTTATTTTTCCAATTGACAAGGATTATTTTTTTAGCAATAGTAAGGGCTATAAATATAGATTGAGATTGTTTACATGGTAGCTCAGTTATTGTTAAGTCACCTAGTAAACACAATCTTGGAGATAAAGGAAGCCTACAGTTTAATATATCAGCGAGCTTTTCCAAGATTTTAGTCCAGAAATGCAGCACTGGAGTACATGACCATAAAGCATGAAGATAAGTATCGGCAGTGTTTTGTGAGCACTGGAGACAAATGTCGGAGTCAGAGAGTCCCATTTTTTTCATCATATATTGTGTAATATATGTTCTATGAAGTATCTTATATTGGATAAGTTGCAAATTTGTCTGTTTGGCCATTTTAAATACATTTTCACAGATTTGGGTCCAAAAGTCTGGTTCCGGAACTATAGACAAGTCTTTTTCCCATTTTAAAGTCGGTAAATACGTTTTATTTGTGTATAAAAATAACTTATATATTTTTGATATTTTCTTTATTGTTGTTGGAGAAAGCTTTATAATATCTTTAGCTAAGACAGGCAGTTGGAGCGTATCCTGAAGTGTTGGGATTTGTTTCTTAACCATATTTTTAACTTGCAGATAATGTAAGAAATTTCCGTTTTTTATTTCATATTTTTGGACCAAATTTGTATACGATATAAACTTATTATCTGAGAAAAGATGATGAAGGTGTGTAATTCCTTTCTGCTCCCATAATCTTAAATGGAACGACTGATTATTAAGTTGAAAGTCGGGGTTATGCCAAACGGGAGAGAGCCCACCGGGCGCCAATTGAGAGTTTGTCATTTCTAATGCATTTCACCAGGCAGTCAGGGTGGCGGCTATCATTGGGTTTTTAAAACAATTATGTCGTCTTATTGATTTTGTAATAAAGAGTAAATCTGACAGTCTAAGATTATTACAATCCTTCTGCTCCAATTCCAACCAACAGTTAGTATCTTTGTTGGGTTGTGTCTGTTGGGTTGTGGATTTACAGTAATCTTAACACTTGAAAGTTTTGAAAGATTTACAGGTGTCTTGTTTTAATATGTGGGATTGTTGCGGGATGTATCTTATTTGCCTCCAACTTTTCTGAGACGTATTGCGTTTTTTTTTTTTTTTTTTAAATAACCTGCCTCAGATTAATACTATTTTAACCTATGGGATTTGCGATGGCTTTATTTTAACCTCTGCGATCTTTGGAGGGCTTATTGCAGTCTATTTTTTATTTATTTTTTTAATTAAATTTTTTTTTTTTTTTTTAAACCTGCAAGATTTCTGTGAATCCTATTTTAACGCAAGTTCTGCGAGATTGATGGGAGTCTTGTTTTAATCATCTTTTGGAAGCTTTACAGTTGTCTTATTTTCACCTGCAACTTTTCATAGACTTATAGTTGTCTTTTTTTTTTTTTCTTTTTTTTTTCTTTAGCCTCCCCAACTTTTGTGAGATTTATAAGGATTCAGTTAATAAACGGTGCAATTTTGTAGGATTTATGGTACTCTTATGTTGATCTGTGCAACTTTTGGAGATTTTCGGAGACTTATTTTAAGTTTTTAAGACATGCTACTTTTGAGGGATTTATGGTTAAAATTATGGAACTCTTGGAAGATTTATAGTGATCCTATTTAAACCTGTTCATTATACATTGAGTTCAACTGATCCGGAAATGAAACATTGGTAGCTTGTCTGTCCAAGTTAACATCCACTGTAACTTATTAATGCAGGTACAAGCATGTACACGCTTAGTTCACTGACATGTTGTAAATAATTGAAAATGTCACGCCATAATAATTGACGAGGATTATGTGCTGCTTATAGACATCAAATCCAGCCCCGTGATTGGTCGGGCTGGGAGGAATGTCATTGCTATTCATGGAGTGCGCGTGGCCGTGTCATCATTGCATCAGAAACGCAATAGCTTTGAAATGCACACACACAGCTTCTCTGGAGTCTAACAACAACTTCTGTGCATCTCCCGCTTGACCTGGGTGGAAGCCACAGTGCTTTATACAGAATTACATAGAGTTTCACTTCTAGTTTAATGTTCCACATGATGTCATTAAACATGCCCAACAGCTCACAAAAAATGACGTGCGGTATTCTGTTCTGTCACATTGCATTAGAAGTGCGGTGAACATCTACATGTTACGGGTCGTCTTACTTCAAGCTGCTCAGGTTGAGCGGGGATTTATCAATGTTTCATTTGAACCTGTACAACTTTAGTTGGATTTAACTTAACCTTGCTTTAGCCTGGGGGGATTTACAGTTGTCTTATTTTAATCTGTACCATTTTTGGAAGATCTATTTTTGTCAAGTTTCAATTTATGCTACTTTCAGGCTATTTAAACGATAATTTGATTTTAACATGTGCAACTTTTGCAGGATTTATTTTGGTTTTGTTATATTACCCCGCATCTTTTGGGGAATTTGTGGTGGTTTAATTTTAACCTTGCAATTTTTAGAATTTTTTTTTTTTGGTCATTTTATTCAACCTTGTGAAACTTTTTAGGGATTTATACTATTTTTAATATAGCTTTGCAACTTTTCTGTGATTTGTAGTTGTCACATTAAACTTAGTAAATTTTGGGCGTAAGCAGTCATCTTATTTTTAGCTGCATACCTTTTTAAATGATCCTATTTTAACCAGCACAATTTTAAGAGGGTAATGGTCATCTTATTTTAAACTGTTGCAATGTTGTGATGATTTACCATAGGTTTGTTTTAATCTGTATGGTTTGTGGCTGTGTTTACATCCATCAGTTGTCTTATTTTACCCAGTGCAACCTTTATGGGTCTTATCTTATATTGCATTTTTTTCCCCCCTTCAGCTTTAGGGTCTTATTTGACTGTTTGTATCTGAATTATTTTTTGCTATTAGTTTATCAAGAAAAATGGTGGCAATTTTCTCAGTAGAAAAAAAAAATGCAGCCCTAACTTGACTAATAGTTTCATCACAAGCTGTCATTGCATTTCCGTGCGTGAATGACAATAAAAATGGAGACATTTTAATACAATCCCCGAAGCAGCCGACGATAAGGGA
Organism: Festucalex cinctus; assembly: GCF_051991245.1. Lineage (NCBI taxonomy): Eukaryota > Metazoa > Chordata > Actinopteri > Syngnathiformes > Syngnathidae > Festucalex > Festucalex cinctus. The sequence goes on from NC_135429.1 coordinate 12,820,798, forward strand.
TGAAGCGTGAGTGACAAATCCTCTAATTTCACTCCTAATATCCTTCTTTCTTCATTTATTTTTTACATCCTGACAGATTTTTTCTTCTTTGTCCGTATTCATATTGGACTCGTGTGAATTGGCACGTGAATTAAAGATTCATCGGTTAAAAACGCAATATGTAAATGCAGCATATTGCTCATGGATTTTGTATCACTGCCGTCAGTCAAGTGTCATCGCTTTCCCGCCGGGGTTCAATTCGCAGAAGATTCCGGAAAGCTTTTAACGCCATAGAGCATCAGTCAATCAAATGGAAGGGATACTTATCCGACGTGTAGTACATTATGAAAGTTTGGAAACAATACAGTAACTTTTAATGTGAGTTAAACCACATCCAGTATGCACTTGTAAAGATGAGACAATTAACATATTAGTATTAGTGTTGTTCCGATACCGTTTTTCGGCCCCCGATACCGATTCCGATACCCAGCTTTGCAGTATCGGCCGATACCGATACCGAAACCATACAGATACCTAAGGTTTATTTTCCCTCAACATGAAAACGCTGTCCTGCCATTGGTTCAGAGCATTCAAGGGACAATAGAATATCTTAGATCGGCATGCAGTGAACATGTCACACATCAGTGAATGTCGTGCACCAGCAAGACACAAGATGCTGCATCCAAAATCCTATATTAGCGTTGGAATGAATGGTATCGGCATGTTACTTGTGAGTACTCACCGATACCGATACCACTGTTTAAATGCCGTATCGGGGCCTCTGCCAATACAGGTATCGGTTTCGGAAAAACACATTTTTTAAACACTTTTTTTTTTTAATGCATACTAATTTAGTATGCATAAAAAAAGTTTTTTTTAAAAAAAAGGATTAACTCCGAATCGTTTTGTGATTATTACGAATAATATTTTTGTATTTTTGAAATTATTTTTCATTTGATATATAATTATGAATGTGTTTTTATTTGATGCAATTATATGTTTTTATTTACAATTTTAAATATTTCATGTTTTAAAGTATGGAAAAGTGAACACAACCCCCCTAATTATCTTCAAGATGCATTTACAGTGGCAAAAGTACAGATTTCAGCATATTTTAATGTTTGAATCCAACTTGAGCAAGTTTAATAGCTGGGAGCGTATTTGCAATGGCTTGCTCTTAATGAGCACACTGATGGGTGAAGGAGGAGCAGCTTGTCGAGGATATTGGATCTCCTGAGAAGGAAATAAAAAAAATGAACACGAGCATAATCCGAAGACAGAGAAGAAGAAGAGAAAGGAGGTGACTCGTGACACACCGGGCATGGAAAGTGTCCCGTCTGAATTCTCCTCAGTTTCTTCATTAAGGAGCCCGAAACGATCAAATTACTCGGAAAGGAAGTGCAGGGTGTTCCACTCTTGCGTCCACATCTGAGGATGAGGCACGGCAGGTTTTCCTGTCCTCTCTGGTTTCTTTCCGGCCCCCTCGTTTCTCTCTCCCCTCGGCTCGGGTTAAGTGTTAATGGCCTTCTATGGCTCTCTGACGTTATTGCTTCATTTAGTTTGAGCGGAATGAGCCTTTAGAGCCAATTCATTCCCCCTCTTCTCATTTAACCTTGGGGATGGCGGGGCAGTAAGGCCGTTAGCAATGCCGCCTCCTTCCTCTTCAATTCTTCTTCATCCTCCCCCTCTCTCTCGCGCGTGCTCTCGTTCGCCTTCTCATTTGCTTTTTTTTCTTTTTTTTCTTTTCATTCGCTCCCCTCACGGCCCCTCGTCTGCCCCCGCCGGCCGTCGCTGTCGGAACGCGGCGTGTTGAATATTCACTTAATGACATAGGTGGCAAGAGTGATCACAGTCTGGACTTGAGGCACAGATCTTTATGTTTAAAAAAAAAAAAAAAAGTAATACAAAAAAATGGAGAGTGAAAAGCAAAAGTGTATTTTTACTGTCAATTGCTCTTTTTCAATCACTTGCACTGTGACACTCCAAACTATAAAACAACAAAAACAAGACTGGCAAGATAATTACTTATTTACATATAGACAACTAAGAAATGTGCCTGAGCGCTGCTGAATCACCGTTCAAGTTGCCTCGAGTAGGACATCAGTGACTGTTTTACATGCAATACAATTATGGTACTACACTGAACGTGCCCAATTCTGAATTCTGATTTGCTTGTATACTGTAAAAATCCATGAAAGTGGAAGTCAAACTAAACATTTATTGACATGTTATATGTGACCTCACTAGTCTAAACATGACATTCTGATTAATGTTACATTTGTGGAATTTGAGTTATGCAGCCGTTTTTATCCATATCAGGGGGCGGCTGTCATGTCTGGGGTCACGCCAGGGTTAAGTTTGAGTTCATGACCTGTTAAGTTTGGGTTCACGACCGTGAGGTCAAGTGTCTGTTTTGAACTGATGTAACCATCATCTGGTGTCAACTGGAAAGACGCTATGTGATGTTTCAACTGGTTTTATGCTATGTGATGTCATGAGCTTTGTGATGGCAATCTTTAATCCTTAACCACAGCCAATCAGATTGATTCACTGTCTGTCGTAGCAGTCTGAGAATTTGTGTGTTTGCCGGATTATTGCTTTCTGTCCCTCTGTGCAACTCTTTGTTTCTCGTCTAGTCAAGTCTGTTCTACGCCTCTCGATGTGAATAAATAGTTAAAACCTTATTTGTGTCTGGACTTTGGGATCCAACCTCCAGCACATGACAGAGGCCATTTTGCCACTTCTGTTTGACTAAAGATGACGTCACACTCAGGGCTCACGCAACGACCAATCACAGATCACCTGTTTTCTAAAGCAGCACTGTGATTGGTTGTTGCGTGAGCCCTGAGTGTGATGTCATCTTTAGTCAAACAGAAGTGGCAAAATGGCCTGAGCAGCTGTGATGTCATATTCAGTCGACAGCAAGAGGCAAAATGGCCGCCGTATTTAGGCTAGTGGGGCTGCATAGAACAAAACAAACAAAACATTTTGGAGGGTTGACTTCCCCTTTAAGAAAATGATCATTAATAAATCAACAATATAGTGTGACGTGATAAATGAACCGTGATAAATCGGACATTCACCCAACCCGCTTTCCGCCACTGACTCTCCCACCCGAGCTACCCTCACCTTCTTTCTCAGCGGCGCTTCATCATGCAGAAATCCAATTCTGCCGGCTCATTGGCCAGCGGCCGCAGACGGATTGGCGAGAAGCCGGAGCGCGGCGACCAATTAGAACGGACGAGGCGGAGGTGGGTGACGGACCGGCGCCGGCGAAGACGGCGGAGCGAGAGACGGATGTGCTTGCGTGGCCGCCGACCAATTAGAGGGGAGGAGAAATATGTACACGCGCGCTACACCGAAAGGAATTACGTTACGCGTGCCTCAGAAGTCTGAGCTACATATTTCTCCCTCCCGAAGTCGCCCGCCTTCCTGGTGCACTATGGTTATGTTCTCTCCATGTTTAATGCCGTGTGAACTGTGCTCATGCGGCCTCATGGGGTGTTGCATAAAGGAGCTTAATGGCCACGCATCCATCACACATCTCCCAGTAATATTTTGCTTTCCCTTTTCATCTTAATTAAGACTTAATTGTGGCAATCGTTCCGACTGTAGCATTCATAGTCACAGATACTACAGTATACAACTTATGGATGGCAACCTCGAATCTTAAATGTGAAAGAGGCTGGAGATGCAGGCATTTATCTGCTTTGATTCATGCAGTTTCAGTGCCAGATTAATTGCTGGAAGCCATGTCGAAAAATAAACCAAAAAAAGAAAAAAAAGTCAACTGATTGACGAAAGGGCAATCATTACCATTAACAAGGCAAATTAGCGCTAAAGTTGGACTGCGCCTTGGCATTGAGGTCACGTCAATATCTCCACTCTTTAACGGCAGATTTAAGCCAGGGAGATGCTTGTGAAGTCCACGAGCGGGGATATTGAATCTGGAAATCTGGGGGAAAGAAATTCCCCTCCAGCAACAGAGAGGAAGAGAGAGAGCGCGCGATAGAAGGAGGGAGCAAGCGAGCTTTCAATCTCTCCCCGAGGGTGAACTCAAGTTTGAAATATTCTTACACAGTTCTCGGCGAGCATCAAAAGATGTGCTCATTATTAGACCGACCCTCCTCCCCCGAGTGACCATCATCTTTCTCCTTCTCGGGTTTCCTGTTCTTGCCTCTCTATGGTCTCACATGAAACAACAACAAAAAAAAAATGTGCTGGTTGAATAATTCCCGATCAGAGTCTTTCTTGCTTTGTGCTTCTCGTCACCTTGATACATTCATGAACTAGTAGTCAAATTCCCAGGAGAGCTTGAGCTGTTGTTTTATTCAGTTATTTGATAGTGTGTGTTATTGTTATGGTATTGTGCCAAATTTCTTCTTCCAAATGAAGGGTCACGAGAAAGTGAGTGATGAGCAGTGTTGGGAACATTACTTGGAACCGAGTTAATTATTGAGTTACTTCATCATAAAGTAACTCATTACCAGACAAAGTAACTATTTTTACTACTATTAAAAAAATAATTTTGATTTTTTCAATATATTATGGGATATTATATTTCTATTACTATTATAATATTACATGTTTTTATTTTATACAAGGAACTCAAATTATGTCAAGCCTAATTTTTTTGTGAATATCTGTCACAAATTTGTCGACAGTCCTAACACAGACAGTTAAGAGAAATACAATTGTTGCCGCTATTAGTTAAACGAGCCAAGTGTTTCTTGAACGTGTCGCTGTGACTTTTTTCTTGTAAGGGCCAGAAATAAGTTTCACTTCTGTCTGTCCCCTTTCATTTTGTTTTTTTCAAGAATGAAATATAAATTTTGAATTGAATTGAATTATAGCTGCCATGGTGGTTGTGATTTTGTGAAGTCCCGTAATGGTTCTTGGTGGAACTAACCTGGAAATAGCCAGATGGAAATTACATATCCATCTGGTACCTCACCACAGTGATTTCGTTGGGAAAAGGCGAGACATTCTGTACAATAATTCGAGCTGATTGGACGATGCGACATTCTACACGTTTTTGTTTTTTTTATGCAATCACAGCCATGTGTGAAAATTTCAAATTGTCATCTATGTTCATGTTGAAATGGGGTGTGTGGGCGGGGGGGGCACACGAACATCTTACCAGCTAGAAATGCACGAAGCGCCTCTCAGCCTCTCTCTGTTCAACATTCAACAAGGAAACGGTGAGTAAATCTGCGAGAACAGAATTAATTGCAGCGTCCATTCGTCCACGTTAGGTTAGGGTAGCTCCGGCGTCGGTGCTGGTTTCCTGGTTTCGTCACAGTTGAATATCCCGCCCCCCAAACACAATGTCGCTCTGTGATTAGTCGGAATGGCACTTATCTGCGGGAGCTGTACAAGATGGTATTCTCCGGAGTTTGTGAACTCACAAATACCGCAAGAATTCATCTTGCGAGAGCAAGGTTATGGTGGAACAGAATTGTCGGCAAAGTCTCTCCTTATGGTGGCCATTTTTTCGGCAGCTCTAACAGCGATATTTTGACCAACGTCAGTCTTGTCAAACCGTGAATCAGCTCCAGGCTAGCTAAAATGCTACACAACATCATTTTGTATTAATTTCTACGGGGAAAGGGTGATTTGAGATATGAGTTGTGAGCACGCTCATGGAATCAAGGTCCCACTGTAGAGGTTTGAAACAATTTTGACATATAATAAAATTGGTCCTAATATATTTCCTATATGCTGCAGGTCATCCAGATTAACTTTGAGGAGTTCGACTTGGAGATCGCCTACGACACGTTGACCATCGGTGATGGAGGCGAGGTGGGGGATCCGACCACCATCCTGCAGGTGTAAGTACTTCTATTGCTTTATTACGAGCAGCGATGATCATCTCATCTCATCACAGCGGTGGAAATGAGACTTTTATTTCCAATTAGAATGAAATGTAATGTCTTCGCTGTGTCGCAGCCTGTCGGGCAGCTTTGTCCCCGACCTGATTGTCAGCATGACCCACCAGATGTGGCTTCACTTGCAGTCGGACGAGAGCGTCGGATCCATTGGCTTTAAGATCAACTACAAAGGTAAGAACACAGCTCGCAAGGAGACGATATAAAAACAAACATCGACGGAATTGAGAAACCGTACCAGTGCACATTCGAGCAAATGCATCCTCTCAAGTCCACAGCCTCTCAAATTTACATGTGCATGAGTGAAGAACCTGCGAAGTACAAATCCCCACGAGAAAATACCCTCATCAGTATGTGTCCTCACGTTTTTGTTTTGTCTCATGTCCGGTTGTTGTCCAGCAAAATGACCTGTCCCAATTTTCTTTGAGGTTTCATTCTTTTGTTTTATTCCTGCTTTTCTCTTGCTTTCACTCCCTCTGTCTGATTTCATTCATCTATTATTAACGCCAAGTTCACCCACCTGGCAACACTTGGGCTCTGCTGCCAGCTGCGAGGCACACACATCACACACATACGCACGTCCCCCCCGCTATAGATTTGAGGCAGCGCTGCAACATTATTGACATCACATTTTCATTAAAGATTCAGTGAGTTTGTGCCCACACCCATTTGTCATTCAGGCTGCACAGTCCATATGCAGAATTTGAAATATGGATCCATTCCGCAGTTCATATTTAGCTCCTTAGCAACATTACATTTGCGACCTTTATGAATACACCAGTGAGACATATACTAGCACATGTATTCATTTGCATTTTAGGATTTCAGCAGCCGTGATAGCATAAAAAGCAGTACTGTCGTCAAATAAAGACTTCAAATATTATATTGGGCTTGAAGCGATATTACTCTTTGAATTGGTTAATATGTAATATCTCGGACAGATAAAAATATAATATTGCTGCACCGTAATTCTTGGGGATGTTCCCCCATTTCACGAGTCCTTATTCCGTCTCATCTGAGATTTTATTTTACGTTCTTCATCTGCTGTTTTACGGCTTTTAATATGTAATTTGTTTTATTAGCGCCAGAGATGTCAAGGTGTCTTTTAACAGGTTATGGTGACTGTCCTCGTTCCGGGTGGGCTCACATATTTAGCCATGTTGATGTACTAATTCAGGGCTCACCAGTGCCCTCTGCAAAGTTAGGGGGGAAAAGTTTTTTTTGGTTTAAACCATTTTCACTGGTCAATACTTCATTTGGTGCATATGTCTAACGAAACAGAGCTCACAAAATAGTCTCAATGACCCATGCGAAAAATGGAACTTGTACTCCAGCAATCTCTTGAAAGTAGCTCTGGATCTTGGCCTAGCCTGGCTGACAAATCATAGGCAGAGAAATGCTGTGCAAGAGTTGTGTTATGCAAGTTAGCTGACTTGTGATGTATGGCAAAATTCCGAACCACTCTCGTAGTAAGACTTTCGGGAATAGCAGATCACAAAAGATTTACTTGATTGTTGATTTCATCCATTCCATAAGCTCACCTTAAAGGGAAATTTTCATAGCTCAACGCTATCGCTGACTTGTCCAAACCAATAAAAACAGTGTCCTGCAGTATCATTTTAATAACAAGGAGGATCCGTCTGGGAGAGACCAACCAGACCTAATTTAATTTGGCACTCTGCATATAATTCGGAGGACAACAAATCTTTTATGAGCATTGTTGAGCTCATTAAGAGCCACTTGTCACTCGTAAAACACATACGCAAAAAAAAATATCACTCATGTGAATGCTTTTGGGTCCTTCAGGGCCCCCCAAAAGTGCAGTAGTGAAGGTCCCTAATTATGAGTATCTTAAAAAATCACGCTTGGTGGACCGCGAGAGACACTGAAATATGACTTTATAAAATATTCAGTCGTGGCATCACTATAAATTTCACTTGGTTTACAGTCGATAAGGCTCCCGTTGGGATCCTGTGTTTGTGCTGTCGAGGTAACCGGCGAAGGGCAAACGCTTACTTCATCACAAAAGCGTCAGCAGGATATGATTTTTCACTCATGAATTATTGACCAGCGGTAATAAACTAACAGGAAGCAACAATGTTCCTGCTACTGAATACGAGATTGGCTTATGTTAAGAACATTAGCTCACGTTTCCCTCTCTTTTTGACATTATCTCATGTTGCCACTGTGCTGTATTTCTGGCATGTCAACAACTTCAGCTTCCGTTGCCACCATGCTTACGGTAATGTTAGCTTGTGTGCCGTCAATGACATTATGTAATGATGCGATCATGTTACCATTAACTCATGTTAAGAAAAACTGTAGCTCATTTTTCCATCATACAAACAATAATACTACATTAGCTTGTGTTGTCGCCACCTTGCTAATAACAGCTTTATTTGCGTCATACTAATTCAGCTTGTGTTGCCACCATGCAAATGTCAGTAATCATGTACATGTTTCTGGGATGCTAATATTAGTTCAAACACGGAATAAAACTAGCATGTGTTGCTTTTGTACTAATTATTGTACTCTTGCCTTCATACTAACATCAGCCCAAACTCCTGTCACGTTATGTACTAGCGGTTGTGTCTTTGTCATGCTAACACTAATTTTTGCTCCCACCCTAACGACAACAATAGCGTTTAATGCCATCATGTCAAAATTAGCTTGTGTTGCTGCCGTGGTGCTACTAATAACACCATTTTATATTAATGCTAGCATTAGCTTATATTGCAACAACATTCGTTAAGAAACAAACTCAAATTAGCATAACATTTTTGTACTGATAGACATAATGTTGCATAGCTTTTTACCAGACATCATTTTACCATAATAACCTTTTCAAAGATTAAAATGTCAATATTTGTCAAACATATTTCACTATCATTTGCTTCAATATGGGAACGTGCTGGAACTCTCCGCCAGTAAAGACATTGGTTCGTGGAAGAAAATTATCATAGGGATGTTTTGAGGACCAACCACATGCAGAGAATGCACCCCCCCAAAAAAATCAAAATTTAAAATCGCAGTTTGGAGGTCACTGTGCAGAAAGCAAGAGCACAGTGTAGGAATGTAAAAACATATTTCTTACCCGGTGACATGTCTGGATCAATTATTGCATCCCTATTAAAGCAGGTCTTTCCAGGACTCATACCAGCCATAGATAAAACCAACACATGGAGTTAACAGCAAATAGGGGGAAAAGGTGACCAGGATGTTTTTTTTTTTTTTTTTTTTTTTTTTGTTTTTTTTTTCCCTGTCTGACTTAAAAATCAAATGTTTACGTACAGGCGACATTGTCAAAATGATCCCTGTTTTCTACAAAAATGACTGTAATCTTCAAACTGGACTATGAAATTGTAGGAAAATTGTTTAAAGTGCATCAGGGAAACGAGTGTCATCTTAAACTTCACACCTTGTTCGGCCATCATCTCGCCTCATTTACAGCTGTGTTACTAGTGAAGGTCATTATATTATATGTGACCTTTTGTCTGTGAAAGGCGCATTACAAATGAAGGTTACCTACTTACTGACTATATCCCAGAAAAAAAAAAAAAAGCTGCTTTGTGATATCTACGAATATACTCCACACAACCCATTAAAAACAGAACATCTACACAATGGTTTGCGCATAATTTTTACGCATAATTAAATGATATTGGTTCATTGATTGATTGATTGATTGTTTTTTTATTGAACATATAAACAAGTAGCAGAAAAAAATAAAAATGTAAAAGATAATATCAGATAATTCACACCCGCGTCATACTGTTCCCAATTTGCACAGTTATTATCCCGCCTCTCTTGAGCCTCTTATACAATTTCCAAAGTGAGTGTAGCCTCTTTTACACAGACTTCACTTCAAAATACCGGACACGGAAGAAGTGTGTGTTGGGCGTTAAATTTTGAATCAATGTCCAACCGACCCGGTATTCATCATTTACAAAAGTTTTGGTCCACCTTGCTAATATATTATTAATACTGCTTAAGTCAGAAAATTGAGGACTGAAACATAAAACACAGTGCAGGTAAATCACTGCTTTTCACTGGCCATGTGAAAGTGGCTATTCCCTGCCATCCCTGTAAATTGTTTTACGATAGTTTGACTTAATCTCTTAATGCATCCTGACTTTTGTTTGTAGCGTGTAAAAGCACAGAATGGGGCAAAAAAGGGGCCGTTTATTAGATGGCGTAAAAGCTCAGAGCGCGCAGGTACAAGATGCTTTTAGCATCCTAGCGGCTAAATCAATTTCACAATGGTCACAAACGCAGCCTATGCTATTTTTCTTTTCTTTTTTCTCTCTCTCCTGTCCCCTTTTGCCCAAATCTCATTATCCTCCAAAAATCTATTTCCTTCCCTCTTGGATCTTTAAGTACCGTTTTATACCAGCACACATTACATGTTGTATTCCCTTGAACAATTCGGCATGATGGAATATTATATGAGTGGCGAAAAGAGAGCGGCTGGCTCAATCCCCAAGACACGTTGTGGGTAAAAAAATGCACATACGTATGTACATGCACATTGTAAAGACACCCTGTTCCCCATTACATGTGTCGTACTGTAGAAATATTCCAACAAAAGTCCATTTGTTCTCCCTTCTTGTGCGTTGGGTGCTGTGATTGGTGGAGTCGGCGCCTCTCATAAAGACGGTGTCATGACGGAAATTAATGCAATACATCACAAAACGCACACACCCAGAAGTGTACAAACAGCAAAAACACATCATCCCCCTCCCTCCCTGTAAATAATAGTGAAAGTGGGAACGTCGCGGCAGAGGAACGCCAGGCCAAATACATCCCCCCCAAATGCCATCCACCGACTTTTTAAAAAAGACTTACGGCGACACGGTGGCATTTCACGTGGACCCAAACGGGGATCCGTCTAACCTTATCGCCAGACGGCCGACGTTAATTCCTTTGAAACGCCGCGCGGAAAGTGATGGATTCGAACACTGAGTCGTTCGTTTGACGCAGCAGAGAGAGAGCGACACGATTTAGTGTGACGTGTAAATACGCCGCGGTGGGGGAGGGGCGTGGTGGGGTTATTTGGGGGGTGCCGTGGTTCGTATGTCTGCCTCCCAGTTGAGAGGATCCGGCTTTGAGTCTTGAGCCAGCCCACATGAAGACAACTACTGAAAAAATAGTTGGATGTAAATACACTGTAGAGTAGTGGTTAGAAAAACTGCCACATAGTCTGTTGTGGTGGGAATCTTTGTGTTGAGTATATCGCCGGGTACTCGGGCTTCTTCTGATCCCAAAACGAACCCTTTCCACCAGCAAATCTGTTTCAACACTTCAATTATTCATTATACTTCACCTCTTTCCCCATGATGACTCTCCCGGATTCTTACAGTAAGCCGTACCCAAAGCAAATTCAGACCTTCACGGTCTACAAACATTTGACTGCTGCTCCTAGCTAGTATTATAAATGTATCCCCATACATTAGTTGGGGTGTTAACAAGAAAATGACTAAAATCTGGTCAGGTTTTATGGACCCTATATCATCCTCTTTATTGCGGTTAGCAATGACTTAGGTCTGTGTTGCCTGAGGCAACAACATTGCATTTTTTTTTCTTCGCCATTTCGCTCTCGATCCTCGATAATGTCTACATTTCTGTGGCACCTTTTTTAAAAACCTCAAAAGAAGTGTTATCCCTGCCAAAGGTTACATTTCTCACACAAGCGTGCGCTGTTTTTAACAAGCAAGCCCGGTCGCTTGCCTGCGCAAAAGGCGACTAACGGTGAGTCACACTCTGTTTTCCCAACACGGCGTCTTAACTAATGCGAGGTGTGCCACCTCGTTAAAAAGAGAAAACGACGAGGCGGCAGATCCTTTACGTTATCTTTTTTTTCTTTTTTCTTTTTTTTTTGTAGCAGGTCCCCTGTGAGGAGCTAAATCCACAAATGCCTAAGCCCATCTCTTCTCCCCACTGGTTTGTTTGTGTATGTGTGTAACTCCCAAAGTGATGTCCCAAAAGATTCTTAAAGGAGACATACAGTTTGTATTTTCTGTTGAAATCATTTCCCAGGTATTTTTGTATAAAAACCCAGAGGAACAAGAATTATAGCAAACCTTTACAGGACCCTATTGTCGAGCTGAAAACGTCGACTATTTTTACAGAAATAGACAAAGAGAGCTGTGGTGATCCCGGGACGCCTCTCTACGGAATAAGGGAGGGTGACAGCTTCCTGAATGGCGGCATGCTGCGGTTCGAGTGCCAGTTCGGGTTCGAGCTGATCGGGGAGAAGAGCATCTCCTGCCAGGACAACAACCAGTGGTCGGCGAACATCCCTATATGCATATGTGAGTATTCCCCCAACTCTGTTGCGATGCTGAGCAGTCACCATGGCGACCGAGTTCACCACGGCCCGCAGCAGACGATGACCGGCAATGATGCGGAGATGAATATTTAACCGGAAGCTGCTTTTTGTGTCTCCCCTCCGCAAAGTCCCCTGCATGTCCAACTTCACGGCGCCCTCGGGGACCGTCCTCTCACCCGACTACCCGGAAGGCTACGGCAACAACATGAACTGCGTGTGGCTCATCCAATCGGAGCCGGGCTCGCGCATCCACTTGGCGTTCAACGACTTTGACCTGGAGGCGCCCTACGACGCGCTCACGGTCAAGGACGGCGAGACGGGCGACGCCGCCGTCGTGGGCAGGTTCTCGGGCGCCGAGAGTCCCTCACACCTGACGTCCAACACCAACACGCTGAGGCTGGAGTTCCAAGCGGACCACTCCATGTCGGGGAGAGGCTTTAACATCACCTATAGTAGTATGTGACGGTTCTTCTCCTTTTTTAAAGAGCGACATTGATGTACAGGGTTCGTAATTTAGTTGTACTACGCCATAGCTAACCTATGCTAACAAAGTGGTAATTAAAGTCAATACTTGTTTAAAAGACAAAACAAATGACTAGTCCCCCGCCTACTGCCCAGAGCCAGCTGAGATAGGCGCCAGCAGCCCCCGCGACCCTTGTGAGGAATAAGCAGTCAAGAACATGGATGGATTGATGGATAAATGACTAAATTGTTCTACCCATATATTACAGTGAAAAGCATTTGCAGTTTGGATTTTGGCAAATTTGCATAGATGCTTTCCTCCATTTGTGTTGTTGCTAGTTTGGTGCTCAGGGCAAAGCAATAAATGTATTACTTAGGCGCCATCTGTTGAAATGTTGGTGGTGTTGTTAGGTTGGATTTATTGATTGTGCTTTTATGATAGCCACTTTTGTTGGCAGTTCTTCAATGCACCTTGTGCACAGTTAATAGTGGCGCTGAAAATATGTTTGTGTTTCAAAGCCCTTATGTCTACATTGCCATTACAATTTGCCTGTACATTTAGATTGTGTGTAAATGCCAGAAGGTGAGTTTAATGAGCACTCGTGTAAAATGCTCCTGCGCTTATTTGTTTGCCTATTTGTGATGTCTCGTTATTTTGGCTAGAATGCAAGCTAATTCTATAGATGATGCTCATGTGAGGTGGTTTGTATCGTGAGTAGTTGTTTATGTAAGATGAGTTTATAATTGTTTACATTTTGGATGGATGGTGTTGATGTTTTATGATCGTCTCCTTTTTAAGTGTTTTGCAATTATCTTGTGGCATCTGTATAATTTGCTTTTTGCGGTAGGGGTTTGTCCCTCCCTATTGCCAATTGCAGAGGTTCAGTAAATAGAACTATGATGACTAAAATAACATAAAACCTTTATTACTTCTATCAGAAATATTTGAACGAACAAACTATCAAAAATAATTTAACCATGAAGTCCACCAAATAAACTACAGTAAAACTTTTGGATGTCATGGTTTGAAATGTCCACTTGTAAGGCATTTTTTCCAGAATATGAATTTCATCTTGTGTACTTCTATTGTCTTGCAATATAGTCTGATTGACTGTCATGTCCATTGAAACGCATGTGCCAAACAAATCAGCATTTGGTTTATTGTACCATAACTGTCAGATAATGTCAAAAATTGCTGATTTCTACAATTAGTTTTGAGCACAACAGAGTTAAGTGCCACATTCTCTCTCTATCACGGCTCTGATGTTATTTCCCAAACATACTCCGGTTCCCTATGTTACATCTTCTACGTCCAGCTCATAAACACTGGTGTAGCATTTGATTAGTTTCCGGGCCGCTGCACTTCTTCCCCTTTTTGGGACCGTTTCGAAATCGGTACAGTCCTGACATGTAATACGACGAAGCGGACCATATGCCTCAAAGCGGGCACGCTGGCATGAATTTTATCAGCGGCCCGATTTGCTTTGCTGGAGTCCTCTCGAGCAAGCGAGTAGGCATTTGAGCAAAATCCTAAAAAGGAGCAACTGGAATATGGAACAGACAGATTACAAGGGGACATATTTTTCAAGGCCAACGCTTCCAAGTCATGATTCCGAATTTAATCAAAGTGAAGATGGCTGTAAAATATGAGTTTTATACCATCTAATTATGTTTCAAACCACAGTCCAGTAACTATCGCAATTCTTTCTGTGTCCCCTTGTAACTTTTCACCCCTGAAGCGTTCGGCCACAACGAGTGCCCGGACCCTGGCATTCCAATCAACGCCCGCCGCTTCGGAGACAGCTTCCAGCTGGGCAGCTCCATTTCTGTGGTGTGCGAGGATGGCTTTATCAAAACCCAAGGAACCGAGACCATCTCCTGCCAGCTGGAGAGAGGAAAGGTCATGTGGAGCGGGCCCATCCCCAAATGTGAAGGTAAAATGTTGACTCACTATTGGATGCCCTTCGATGATTTTCTTTTTCAACTACGGGGGAAAATGTACAGCTATTATTTAAAAAAATCTTATTTGTAAAGGGATGGGAGCTTAAGAATGTTTTGGTCTCCTGTTTTGTTGCCTGAAGAGAGGTAGGTCTTCACTGATGTCATGTTAACTTCTTTAGCCAGCAACTTAACAAGTTTTGACTTACTCAACAATGTTTCTGCTCCACTTATATCTTTATCTTTATATCATCCAAACAAAAATTATAGTTTTTAAATGTATTTAATGAAATGAAAAAAAAACATTTTATTTGTACACTATTAAATTTTTTGACTCTTCTTCATCATTATGGATCGAATAACATTTTTGTTGAATTACATATAAAATTAACTCTCACACACACTAATTTGTGATAACCCTAAATAAGAATTAATGTAAATTATTTGTTTGCATTTTTCGCCAAAGTTAAGAGTTTGTACCATTCGTACTTAATCATAAAAAAAAAATAAAATACTGTAATGCTCAACTGCCTTGGATTTATGGCAAAATGTAGCATTTTTAGTGAAGCGCAAGACGTATTTAATGGCACCCATTTTGTGCAATCTAACTGTTGTGACAAGCTATCAATAAAGTAATGAAGTTAATTGCCTCCAATTAACTTTTTGTTCTTCTCAGCAAAGAGGAGGTGTTGTAGGGTGAGACGAAAGTGACACAGTGATACAGATGCCTTCTGATGGATATGCTATTGAAAAAACACACATACACACAGTACCAGCATGTACCATTTAGCCCCAAGGACAACATAAATTGCCCACGAGTCTGTTCTAAAAATAACTCACCAGTGATGGGACATTGTGACTCGAGAATAATTAAAACAGAAGAAGAATGTTATAGTTTATTTATTAAACTTAACATGATAGACATTTATTAATGGACCAAGTAGTATTCTATATTTTGTTTAAAAATAATTTGTGTACAAATGCTGAATGTCCATTTTTTGGGGGGTTTTTTGTTGTTTTTTTTTGTTAGTTTGTATGTATGTTGTTTTGTTTTTTGCCTTTTAACTGAGTGCATTTGTGCAAGTTTCTTACTTGCATAACTGTAAATGTGATGCTGCAAAGTGAGCAGTTTGGGCGAAGTCGCTAGCTTGCGGGCGCCACCGCAATGGATATTTGGATTTGGGCTTTAGTCAGATCGGGTCCATCCGTCACGCGCTCCCCCAGCATGAGTTAGTGTTACGAAACAAAGCAACTCCGCCACTATCCATCTGCTGCCTCGCTGCCACTCGGGTGGGTGGGTAGTTGTGTTCAAATCCAGGAGAGGCTGCGTGGAAATCTGCCCAGCACCGGAGGGATCAGAATGAGCTTCTGTCCATTGTGGCGTTTAACAGTTGGCGGAGTTCATAGGGAGCATGTAGTGCTCCCAACTGGGCTGGCAGCTGGGATGACCTCACAATTCATAGCCATTTTCCCGTTTCCTCCTCCAGCTCCATGCGGCGGGCACTATTCGGCCCCCAATGGGGTGATTCTGTCCCCGGGGTGGCCCGGTTATTACAAGGATTCCCTCAGCTGCGAGTGGGTGATCGAGTCGGAACCCGGCCGATCCATCAAAGTCACCTTTGACAGGTGGGTGGCGTAAAGCACAGCTATTAAATAGCCTCAAACAATCAATACAAATTATATGTACCTTTGTACCCGCCTGTTAAACTTTCACACAACAGAATAAAGTATGGCTACCTGCAAGCTTTGTGTTTCAATTAATTTATAATGCAACAACTGCACATACCGGCAGATGTGCTAACCACTAGCACGCCGTGCTGCCCTATTCCGCTTAATGCTATGCAAGTAATTGCATCAATATAGCGTATGCCCAAATACTCTCATCGAAAGTCGTTGACAGCACTCCCAATGTTTCCCCGCAGATTCCAGACAGAACTGGGTTACGACTTCCTGGAGATCCACGACGGCCCCAACCTCCTGTCTCCGCTGGTGGGCTCCTTCAACGGCACCCAGGTGCCGCAGTTCCTGTTCAGCAGCACCAACTTCCTCTACCTGCTCTTCACCACCGACAACAGCCGCTCCAATGCTGGCTTCAAGTTATTATATGAGAGTAAGTGTGAAAATATACTGAAATTGTTTTATAGTTTTGCGCCGTTCAATAAATAGCTCAAAATCGGCATATGTAAACACCAATGATGTTTAACCATAAAATATAATTTAACAAAATTCCATTAGCTTAATTCTACCTTGTACAATGAGTTCTGTGAATTAACATACTGTATGTTGTTACTGTAATCATATATATGAATGCAAATGCTACTTTTAACACACATGGAGCAGCAATCCTTAAACAATCAACAGTCAAAGAATACAACACAAAAGTGTCCATATGATTGAAATGTTCGTAACGCATTTAAAATCTACGATATAGCAGGGGCACAAATGATGAACCTCAAGATAGTGGAGTACACTATAGATATACAAATAATATATATATTTTTTTTTTCATGGTCGGTGAATCACGATATAGTAGTGCAACACTGTACACTGACCTAACGTTGCAACAGTCAAGTAAAAGCTCTTGATGACCTCACTCTTTCTAACCTTGATGCCTTCTGTCAGCCTTCACCGGGATTGTTATATGTTGCAGGCGTTACGGTGGACAGCTACTCGTGCCTGGATCCCGGCATCCCCGTCAACGGGATCCGCTACGGTCAGGACTTCTCCATCGGGTCCACGGTGTCGTTCGGCTGCGATTCGGGCTACAGGCTGAGCCACGAGGAACCCCTCGTGTGTGAGAAGAACCACTGGTGGAGTCACGCTTTACCCACTTGTGACGGTAAGTAACACAAGTTGGTAATTCATCAACTTTGCTGGGTTTTATGTTGTCCACACTTAACATACATTTCCATTTTTTTAATTATTTTTTTTTTAACTCAGCCGAGACAAACATTTGACATATATAAAGACAATTTAAGTGATTGCCAGCCTTTACTACTTGCTACACACCAAGTGCATTTCAAACAGTTAATGTTTTCTATTGTGCCAAACCTCTAATGATTTTTTTAAGATTTTATGTGCCGCACCCCTATTAAAATTGCAACATACTATAGTGCTGTTTGACGCCGATAGTAAATTTTCAGTGTTTCTTTGTGCCAAACTATGTCTATAGTAAACCTGTTTTTTTTTCAGTGTTACACTACTGGTACATTTCTATGCACCACAACCTGAGGAAACTGTCAGTGTATTTCTACATTGATCACCGTTATTAACCTTCATATTGTGTGTTTGGCACACCTCTAACAAATTTGAATTTTCAATCGTTCTATTTGTTACACCCTAGTAAGCTTTAAATATTTACTGTATCTATGCATTATAACTGTATTAAAATTTTAATATAGTGCCAGATTTTTCACATGTAGTAAATTTTCAATATTTCTTGGCACCGGACCCCAATTGCAGGAAACTTTGGGTGTTACTGTGTCACAAATGTAGTAATATTTTAGTTTGTATATTCCATTCCCTAAGTGAATGTTCAATATTCTCGCTGTTATGTGAAAAACACCTATGTCCATTTTGGTCTTTTTTTTTTATTTTTTATATATAATCTTTTTATGATTAAACGGAATGCAGACATCCAAAAGCATAAAAATTTAAAATAAATAAATAAATAAAATAAAAATAGGGGGTGGGGGGTGGACATAAGTGTATGTGAAAAACACGTATGTCCATTTTTTAATTTTTATTTTTTAACATTTTTATGTTTTGGGGGTGAAAACTGAATGCAGACATCCCAAAAACGTTAAAAAAAAAAAGTAAAAAATAATGGACATAAGAGTTTTTCACAAGCAGAGACGATATATTAGCATCGGTTGTAACCTTCAAGTAGTTTTCAGTGCCACACCCCTCACAAATTTTCAATGTGTTTCTGTGTTGCATCTTAATAGGCGTTCAACATATTTATATGCGTCTCACCAGTCGTAAACTTTCGATGTATTGCTATGTTCTGCACCCGTAGTAAACTTTTAAGATCCCACACCCCAAATGACTTTTCCATGTTTTGTGTTGCACTCTTAGCAATAGTTGAAATATATTTTCATGCGCCGTGCCCCTCATAAACTTTCAGTATATTCCCACAGGCCCTCAGTAGTAATTTGAAGATGAAGAATGCAAATTTGTGTTGAATCTCAAAAAGAAATATTTATTAAATACTACAAAAGTGTTCATTAGAGTTGTTAGAAACCTGTTCCTGGTGTTGTAATGACTGAAAATCAGGCAAAAATACTGATGCCTTGTTTAAAAAAACATTTTTCCAGCTCTCTCGCACGTTCCGTGTGAGCTGATTGATGCAATAAGACTCTTTGTCTCGCCGTGACGCTAATGCGACGTTGAGGGTTTTTTTTCGCCCGAGAAACGAAAGCGAGGACAGACATCGGAACTGACAGCAGATATTGAAGCCGAACCAGCGAGGAAAAAAAAAAAAAACACAGAAGACAATCAGAATCCAAATTTCTCACCCAGCTCAGCATTCAATATTCACAGCTTCCTGGCAGCAAAGTATAAATAAGTAATGTTGCAGTGCAATGCGGGCGTGTGCTGGTGTCAGAGCACAAGTGTCGGGTCTGCGCCTTTTTCTGCAACGTGGACTCATTCACACAAGTTGCTCAAACTTGTTTTGTTTTGTTATTTTTAGCAGTGCATGGATTGCTGATTGTATTAAAAAATGTACAGGATTGAGTTGGAACATGCTACGGTGTTTTCAATATCCTGGTCTGATTCTTTGCACAACTCCCTTCAGTCCGTGACCCTCCGCAAGGTCCTTTTTCCAACTGCTGCTTCCCGACCTTATGGCACAGCGGTGACGACGGCCAAACTTCTCTGCCGGCATTGCAGTTTTTGAGGCTAATGGTTTCCGCTGGGGCTTTATTGCGACTGCAATGATGAGGCGACTTGTCCGACTGTAAGACGGAGCAAGTGGAGCGAGCCGCAATGGAGCCGCGGCCCATATGCCGCATTAGTATGCATAATGTCAGCAACACATCTTTTTTGGAAGGGTCCCCCGTTTCAACTCGGGAGCGCCGCACAATGCATAACAATGTGCGTGGCTGAATGCCCGTGGGGTCATCTTGGGGTCATTCTGCCTCGTAAAATCCGTAAATAAAATCACTTTGCCTTGAAATCTACATAAAATCTGCATAAAATGGGTTGTAACCAGTAATGACATGTAACAATTATATTGTTATTGTATTGATTCGGCAGGTATCTGTTCTGACTGTGCGTTGGATTGGGCCATTGGCTCATTGGGTTGTTATGATACCAATTACTGATATCATTAATACTTTAAACAATGACATTATTTTAAAGAAAGACCTATATATTCCAATATAACATTTTCCTTAAAATTGCATGAAATTAATGGCAATTTTGTTCTCGTGATTTATCATTTCAAATTTCTACTTCCTGATTACAAAACGGCCACAAGATGGCAGTCGATACCGATACCTTGAAATAAGGCCAGGTATTGACCCAATACCAATACCTGATACCGGAACTCGCCCATCCCTAATTCTATGCATACCCCTATTCAATATTCTATATGTATTTCTATGGCCATCCTCCTCGTCAGCTTGTCTATCTCATTCTATTTGTCTCACTACTACCGGTAGTAAATTTTTTAAATATATTTGTTTCACACCCATTTTTGCACACATGTATCATGCATCACAGCTTTAGCAAAATTTCTACTTCCTGTTTGTCAGTGTCACAGCCCAAATAAAGTTTTGATATGTTATTTGCTGTTAGAAATTACAGTGAAATCAAGGCCTTGCTCCAATGGATTCTCATCCAATTTGCGGTTGAGTAAATAAACATCAATCATCAATGAAGATGTGGCATATGCCATCTGTTTTATCAGTGAATATACCGAGTCTCATTCATACTGAACATCTCACTCCAACTCGCACATCCGTGCAGCTCTATGTGGCGGTGATGTCCGAGGCCCCTGGGGCACCATCCTGAGTCCCGGCTATCCGGACAGCTACCCGTCATCCCTCAACTGCACCTGGACTGTGGAAGTCAGCCACGGCAAAGGCAAGAGTCAGTCGAGCGTTTTGCATAATGTCACAAACTACACACACGCTCGCACACAAAGAAAAAAAAACAAAACAACAACTTTACGGTTCTGCCTCTGACAGGCGTCCAGTTCCAGTTCAACTCGTTCCACCTGGAGGACCAGCACGACTATCTGCTTGTCACGGAGAACGGGAGTTTCCTGCAACCACTGGCTCGCCTGACCGGCAACGAGTTGCCTGGCAACATCAACGCCGGTCTCTATGGCAACTTCAAAGCCCAACTACGATTCATCTCCGACTTCTCCATTTCCTACGAGGGCTTCAACATAACGTTTACTGGTAAAGTCTCTCAATGGATACTGTATTCACAATTTTGCTTTGGGTAATACCCATCTCTTGTTTAAGTATGTCAAGTTATTCGCTGCGCAGTGCAGTTGGGGGATTTGGGGCTTTCGGGTGAAAATTCAGGATGAACCGAAAATGCACTCGATCCTTTTCCGGGAAACTTAATTTGACCCTGTCTAAACTTTCCAAGTCTTCATGAAAGAGCGTTTGTTTTGCCTGTCATTAAACTGTATGTTGCTTTCATGGATACATGAACAAAGACACATTATTTGTTGCAAATAATATTTGGACCAATTACGGGAAATTGGGTCCTCTCTTGGCAATACCTAATGATCTCTCACGGCACAATGGTTCTGTGCTAGATGATGCAGTTGCCTTTGTTTGCCAAAAATAGCTGACTTTATTTCTATAGAGCTTTTTGCTCCTCAGAAAGAAGAAAAAAAAAGGAACAAAAGTACCCGGATACAATAGAATCCCAACATGGAACCATAGAATGGTAGCACTTAATAGCAGAAACTGTGGAGTCTCAAAAGAATCAACTTTTGGTGATTTTTCAGTTGTCATCACCTGCTAAAAGCTGGTAGGTGTCATAAATGCTCATGCTGAGTCTGACTCATACGTTTCTTTCACACAAAATATTTCTGACGGATTGAAAGTTCAAACCATACAATTTAGGTCATTTCCGGGAAAAATTCATATTTGAGTCCTCACAGTCCAACTGAAAGGCCCACGCCGCCCATTAGGGTTGAGAACACTTTTTTTTTAACAATAGTACATAGCTATTGACAGCTAAAAATACAACACTTCCCCACAGCACAGCACAGCACAGCTTCATATCCTGCTGTTTACAAGCCTGTGTTGGAGGTAAAGCGTCATTTTCGAAAAATAGAGGTTTGACTCAGAGTGCCTTCAGCAAACAATGTCTCATGCGAGACTTGGATGCGATATGGCAACCCAAATGTGTTAAAACTTTGGCTAGCGGTTGAGACAAAAGGCGGTGCGAGTCCGCAGACGGGATTAAAAACAAACAAGAAAACAAAAGGGACGGCTGATTGGAGCGTTGGCAATACACATGGCCAGATGTCGTATTAGGAAGACATCCATTCAGATTTGCAAAAGGACACCTACTTTAGAGTGGTCCCGAAATGGGATCCAGTGCAGTGTAATCAGGCACAGATTGACTTTTATGCGCAATACATGACCAACCTCAAAATCTCATTTTTATGTATAAAAAAAACAATGGTCAGACAAAAAGGCCAAAACCAAGATTGGTGACAGAAGTGAGATCCGTCCATCAATTTTCTCCACTGATTGTACTCATTAGGGTCGTGGGTAAACTGGAGCCTATCCCAGCTAACTTTGGAAGAGAGGTGGGGTACACCTTTGACTGGTCGCCAGCCAAGTGTAGAAGCGTGATCCAAATGCGGGCTAATTAGGTCCAGAGTGACTTCTCACAACACATTGCTGTAACACGCGTATGAATTATGTGGCTTGATGTTGTCATTTGGAAAACATTTGAAAATCAGTTTGATAAGACAACCTTAAAAAAAAAAAAACTGTAATGTTCTTGTGTTTTGGCTTGACTGGTCGCCAGAACGTTATTATTAATGCAATCTTTATGGACCGTTGATGCGCTTGGATTGCTTCAATTGCTTCTGTCTGCACTCTGGGAAATTTTCCTGCCTTCCAGATGGCATAGACTGAATGCCGGAATGTCCCGACGCTGGTGTCACAAGACATCTGACTCCTTTTGCTAGCACATTCTCATAGAGTGACTTGCTGAAATATAATTCCATAATTCTACTGTACAGAGTTCTCCCGCTATATAGTGTGCACGGTTTAGTTATTGCAAACACATGACTTGGCAGATTTTTTTTTGTGGAACGTATCCACTTCTCTGTTGTGAAAATTCCCCTTCTTTTTTATTTAATGAATGAACTGGTATTGAAAATTAACTAGCTTAATGCTAACATGCACAATACATTTACCATAAATGGGCCCTGTGAATTAGCTAAAGAACATGCATTTTTTCAGCTGTTTATCGACTGTAGGGTAAACACAACAAAGTCATTCACGCAAGAGCTGCTGTAGGCCACAGCTCACATCCAGACACTCACAAGCAGACTTTCTAACGTTACATACCACGCCACCAGGCCCTGTCTCTTAATCAAAGGCAAATTTAGATTTTCACTTTTCGCAGGTGGGGTTTGATTGTATGCCGAGTGAGAAAACCAAAGTCCAGTATGCTGTTAACATGTCCGTCATTTTCAACAGAGTACACGCTGGAGCCGTGCGAGGATCCCGGGACGCCGCGCTTCGGTCGAAGAAACGGTTACAGCTTCGGCATCGGTGACACGCTGACCTTCTCCTGCAATATGGGATACCGCCTGGAGGGGGCGCCGGAGCTGATCTGCCTGGGCGGCGGCCGGAGGATGTGGAGCGCGCCGCTGCCGAGATGCGTCGGTATGTGCACGGCGTACAATCGACAGTTTGATTCATAGTGATGGCAAAATCATGACTTGTTTATATACAAGACATTAAAAAAGTAAATCTTCCATAATAATACATATTTTGATGGTAAATGCTCGCACGCGATAATTTGACTCCACTTAGCCATGGTGCTGCTATTAAGCGTGATAACTACATTTTTGAGCGCATTAGCGTAAGTCTGAACGCTGTGTGCATTCACACAAGGACTTGCCATATTTGATTGAACTGATTCGGCTGCGCGATTTTCCGCAACCGTGCTCTTACCAGTGCAAGTGCAGCGTTCAGTGGAAAATCGAAAAAAACAACGATGCGAGTTACAGCTTGGTGTGATTTGTGCGAGGCGCCCGACCGTTTGCAGGCGCATTGCTCGGCCTTGGGCGGCTCATGGAGCGAACCAAAACATGCAGCTTTAATGGGCTCCGGCAAAAAGTACGACGCTGTTCATGGCGCGTTAGGGTTGGGACGTTTGACTTTGTGAGTGCAGCGGACGTCTTTACATCAGCTGACATTTATTTTAATGAAGTAAAAGAACCTCCTCTCAACGGGTCTCCTGGACAGAATCCAATGTGCGTGATTCTTTTTTGCACGCCTCCGCAGCAGTGGCGGAGCCTGTTTGCTTTTTTGGCCCGATTCCGCAATCACGTTCAACCTCGGGACCCAATCAGCGAGATGTCTATTGGTAGGGATTACAGAGCGTGTTCTCGGAGCAAACACTGCGGATGTTGGCCGTAGATCAGTGAAGATACGCTGGCAACGCATACACGCGGAAAGCTGTCTTGGAGATGAAGGTAAAAAATAAATAAATAAATACAAATCACGGTCCTGCCTCGACAAGGGATCAGCATAATGGGAGTGTGTGTTTATACATAGCAAGCACCTGCAACTTCTAAGCGTGAAAGAGATATCAGATTAACACATACATAATACTGTTGCAGCACCACCAGAAAATATGGCACGACGTAAATAGGATAATTTGGGAATGGTAGAAAAATCACTAAATGATAGAATAAAATTCACTAAGTGACTGGTGTTGGGGGGGATTCACAAATCGATACCAATAGAAAAAGTCACAAAATGGTGCATAGGCTATAAGGAAATCAAATTTGCAGATGTCAATGAAATTTACAAATGTTACATAGCAATGGAAAAGCATCATGAAATGTCATATACCAATGGAACCAAAAAAATGTCAGTAAATAAAAATGCTAAGTCAAAACAACAGCTTGTAATAAAATTTGTCCAAACGAGCAGGCATCCTACTAGACGGATGTGTGGTGCCAAAGCTACTTCATTTTTTATTTTTATTATTATCAAAGAGACATTTTCCCAGAAAGTTTCACAAAGTTCAAAGAAAACATTGTCATTTTGTAGTGGTTCGTGCCTTGCCTTGCCAGTTTGTCGCGATGGGTAATGCAAAGTGACGGCATTGCGTGCCAGTTTTCGTCTGCCGTTGAGCATTTGTGTCGCTATATTTAGTTCCTGATGCGTCGCAGCGCTGTGGCGCAGTCAAATAATCACACCTCAGATGTAGCGTTGCTAATTTTCAGCTCTTTTTGTTGTTGTTGTTTCCAGAACCTTTAGTAAAGTGGAATCAAAACAACTGAATCTTTTTTTTTTTTTTTTTTTGGAATAAAAGACTGCTACAGATTTGCTTTGGTGGTCCGTGTTTGTTGCACCCAAGTAGGTCAAGCAGAGGGAAGTAGTGCGTTTTTAGACAGCATTAAAAGTTCCACTGGCACCTTCTCTCCCCTCTATTGTTCGGTGCAATTTTCCACACATTATTGTCCTTGTAGCAGGGAAAGAGGGTGTGGATAAATGGGAAAGAAAAGGGGAAAACAGTGAGTGTGATTGAAGTAGGTGAGTGTAAAATAGCATTATTCATAAAGAGGCCAAGCAGGCGCGAGAGGCGGGGCTGAGAGGTAATTTTCTAAATGGGAAGCTGCCGCAACGTGATTTATTGACTATATGACAGCTGTAATGCGACTATTACACCAGGAGCGACACAGAGGCGGGGTTTTTGGAGGCGTATGTGTGTTGGTGTATTAACATGGGACATGCCGAGACGGGGCGGAGAGTGGGGCTCATGTTATCCCAGTCGAGTGGGAATCTGGAGGTAATTTCCTCATCGGAATTGCACTGGTGTCGCATTTTCTCACAATGGAGGTAGATTGCTGACAGCACAGCACTTAAGCCCGGTTATTAAATTAGGAGCGCACAAATTCACATTAGGACCGTTCAACCGTTTATGGGGGCGAAAGGTGATCAGCATCTTTGAGAAAGGAAAATGGATTGAAAATGTATATAATTCAGTGCACCCCCTGCATATTTGCAGTTTGGCTTTTGCAAATTTGCTGATTTTTTATTTATTTATTTTTCACCTATTCTCTGTAATAACAGTGTATTGCTCTGGTGCCATCTTGGTGCAAAAAAAAAAAAAAAAAAAAGGCACGTTTCAGCAATTTAGAGGTTACTCAAGTGTTTACTGTATAACCTTATTGAAACGATGCACATATGAAAAAGGAAGTTAGCCAATGTACAGCTAGGGACGTAACGATCAGGGCAATATCGTCATATCGTGATATTAACATCATGTTCATAATATTTAAAAGAAACACACAAAAAAAAAGGTCAGGTTGATTGATTTCCATTTGTGTAGTTCTAGCACCCTCTAGTGGCTATTTCTTTTTTTTTTGTGCAATTTAATTTTCATGAGGGATGTTTTGGCCCTTCCATGTAATCTACACTAATTGTCAGTCAATTGATAATATTAAATAAAATAATTAAAATAAATACATAAGTAAATAATATAAATAAAAATCTGATAATATAATAATAAAACATTAAATAATAAAATTTTGGCCCTTCTATGTTTATAATCCACACTATTGGTCAGATGAAAGGGAACGTAATATGCCTGTGAACGGAGTCAATATGTGGAAGAAGTCAATGTGTGCGTGTATTAACAATTAAGCTCCTCAATATTGTTTATAGAGATTGTCGGTGGTTTATTTGCATTGCTGTTATTTACAAAAGCACAATATTGTGCTATCGTGATAATTGTTGTATTGTGAGCTTCATATCGTGATAATATTGTATCGTGATGTTTGGATATTGTTACATCCCTAACAACAAAGCTAAAATAAAATTATACTCACCCAGTGTAATATGTCGCCCTCATAAATATTAACTGTAAAAACAATTTTACAGTAACACTTTTAATCAAACTAAAATTAAAGAAAACAAATACAAATAAATGTCTTGTAAATTTGACACGCCATACAAAGAGTGATAACACTGCCAAATGTATATGATTTAAAAAAAATAATAATAATACAATAACTGTCACATATATAAAATGGCGCTTGAAAATCACAAAACACCAAACCCTTTGGTGGATCCACTTAATGTTAGTGTTAATCTTTTGAAGTCGAATATTGTTTGTCTTTTGAAACATTATTGTAAAATATTGGCACATTTTTTTTTTTTTTTCCTCATTAGCTGAGTGTGGCTCGTCTGTCATGAACAACGAAGGCATCCTGCTCTCACCCAACTACCCGATGAACTACGACAACAACCACGAGTGCATCTACAGCATCCAAGTAAAGTAGCGGCTAATTTATGAATAGGTCACACACATTGTTATGCTAATAAGCAAAAGTTTAGAAAATATTATTATTATTATTATTATTATTATTATTATTTCTTCATCTTTAGAAACAGTGCTATTTACCGTTATCCTAGTAAAAGAAAAATGTAAGTAGGAATTGAGAATGTTTATCTAATTTTCTTTGTTTAATTTTCTGAAATATACATGTTTTGTATTAAAAGTATGTTTATTGCTTATTTATTAGGTCATAGTTAGGGGTGGCTTAAAAACAGCTTTCCTGCTAGTGTGTCTCCAGCTACAGAGGAAATATTTTGAGGCAAGAAAATACATAAATAACCTTTGACATATAATTCTGTGTCACTGAACAGGTTCAGGCTGGGAAAGGCATCAACATTTCTGCCCGGACGTTTCACCTGGCCCAGGGGGACATACTCAAGGTATGAACCCCATCTGAAACTCATATCTCAAAAAACAATCACCCGCGCTTACCTTTTGTCATCTGCGCTTTTGTCTAAAATCAGATCCACGACGGCAAGGACAACACGGCCCACGTCCTGGGGGCGTTCACCGGCACGTCCATGCTGGGCCTGACACTCATCTCCACCTCCAACCACCTGTGGCTGGAGTTTTACAGTGACCCGGAAGCCACGGGGGAAGGATTCAAACTGGTCTACTCCAGTGAGTTGACGCCGCTTTCTTTTCATATCCGTCGCGACCCAATGCCGGGGGAATCACGTACGATGGTTTAGCCTGCTCGTGCGGCCTCATAAATTGCAATAGAGGCACGGGCCATGTTAGGAAGATGGATGGTGGCAGAGATTCTCAGGGTGAAAAATGGCAGAAAGTGGAGAAAGGACGTTTCAGGACTGAAGGACATATATTTTACTAAACTAAGAGGAAAGAATGTGTATTATGCCTTTTCTGGAAATGACTTGTGATTGGCTGATATGTTGTATAGATTTTATATCGGCACATATTGCGTGTTATATTGTGTGTAGGAATGTCACGATAAGGGCAATATCGTGATATTGTGATATTAAAACTGCAACAATGACGTCGCCGTCATGTTCACAATATTTAAAGGGAACACATATGTTAAATAAATTCAGGTTGATTTCCATTTGTGCAGTTCTAGCACCCTCTAGTGGCTAGTTTATTAGTGCAATTACATTTTTATTAGGGATGTTTTGGCCTTCTATGTTTAAATCCATCCATCCATCCATTCATCTTCTTCCGCTTATCCGGGGTCGGGTCGCGGGGGCAGCAGCTTCAGGAGGGAAACCCAGACTTCCCCTCCCCAGCCACTTCAACCAGCTCCTCCGGTGGGATCCCAAAGCGTTCCCAGGCCATCCGAGAGACATAGTCTCTCCAGCGTGACTTCTATGTTTAAAATCTATGTTAATTGTCAGATGAAGGGGAACCTAATTTGCTTGTGAAGCGATCAATGTGTGCTTGCATTAGCAAGTTAGTCTCAATATTGTTTTTAGAGAATGTAGGTGGCATATATGCATTGCTGTTATGTACAAAAGTACAATATTGTGCTTTTTTTTGGTATGAGCATTCTTTTTTACAATATTGTTATATTTTTTATACATCGCCAACGCCCCCACAATATCGTGATAATTATCGTATTGTGACCTTCATATCGTGATATCGTATTGTGATTTGGATATCATTACATCCCTAATTGTGCGCACTATTTGAAGTCACTATTTCTATGGCCTCATATTCCAGTCTTAAAATCTTCCTTCATTCTCTTTCGCATGTGAAATACATGCTCTTTCGTTTTAAGTCTGGAGATGAACTTGGATGCAAACGTACAGTGATGTTTATCTGTTTGCTCAGCTAAACATTATTTCAAATAATACTGTCTTCCCTTTGCAACTTATCTTCAAGGTAACGCCATAGACACTGGCTTGAGTCTCGCAAGGATAAACGCTATTTATATACCGCTTCATATCCTGCTCGCGGAACGGTTGCGCGCGAATAAACAGGAATCTTCTTAATATTACCATGGAAACAGCTCAGACAGACTGCGGAACATTAAATGAGAAACTGTGAAAACATGCTCATGTATCAGCGCCTTGTTTATTAAATCCGGATGAGAGGAGCTGAAAAATATGATGCCTAAGAACGTCAGCTACACTTAGGCTGTTTTTTTTTTTTTTTTTCCTCTGTCCGGTCTGTCTCTGTCGCAGGTTTTGAGTTGTCTCACTGCGAGGACCCGGGCGTGCCGCAGTTTGGCTTCAAGGTCAACGACCAAGGACATTTCTCCGGCAGCAGCATCACGTATCGATGCGAGCCCGGCTACACCCTGCACGGGGCCACCACGCTCAAGTGCATGACGGGCGAGAGGAGAGCCTGGGATAACCCCCTTCCTTCCTGTATCGGTATGTTGCCATGGCGACCCACTCACACAACTCTTTATCTGCGGTGCTGATGGATTTTGTGCGTTGCGGCGCTTTTTTTGAACTTTCAGCTAGTGAGTCATTTATTCATGCTGAATTGCATCAGTGCCACCAGGACCCAATGCGTGGAATTGGTACTAAGCAGAGTTTTATTTACAGGTGGCTTTGTGGTTTTCCCAGGATGTTATCATCCACTCTCAAAAAGCAGATTCATTCCAGAGATCTTATCAGCCTATTTTCCCCAAGCCGATCCATTTGTTTCTGTGCAGTTTCCCCCCTCCGATAAAACAAATATAGTCAGATATTAAAAAATGGTTTTATTTATCTCTCTTCAAGCAGAATTGTTTTCCCGAGAAACCCCGTTGCTCTGACTTGGGTCACGAGCGTATTTTAATCATTCTCAGTAGAACCTGAAGGCATTTTCAGGGGAAAAAAAACAAAAAACAAAAACAAAAGAATGCAACCTACCTGAATGTAAATTACATTCAAGTGGTGTGAGGGCTTTGCTGAATTCAAGGGTTCACTTTTGAAATATTCCGTCAAACTATAATTGCATTTTTAAAATCCATTTTCAAGGTTTTAAATCAGTAAGGGCAGGAAAAACAAAACAATGGACTGAATAGTGATTCCAACAAGAAAACATTATACATCATGGCAGTATAAAAACCTGCATTAAATTGTATATCCTCAGATCTACTGTACCTCTTTATATTATATAATTTCAAGATGACCAAAAGTGTCATGATACAGTAATTGTTTATTATTGTTACATAATAGAGTAAAGTAATTGTTACATACATTGATGGACCAGAAAGAAAGACACAATATTGTATCATTATATATCAGTGGTATCACAATACAGTCTATAAATTGGACGAAAACAGTATACGATGCATAGCCTTAGCTACTAATAGAAACACACAATACATCATATTTTGATAATATTGATTGTATCATGACACAATTGTGCAATAATCACTACTGGATGACAAAAAAAATGAGATGTCACAATACTAATGTAATGAAGTTCTTATTTTTTTAAATGTTTAAATGGTCTAAAAAAAAAAAAAGCCTTATATCGTAAGGCGTCTTTTTAAAAAAATGGTCATCTTAGCAGTATGTAATATAACATATACTTGAAGGTGAAAAAAAATCAGTGGCTCCTCTGCAAAAACATGTTCAGTCATCCCCTCTTATTTTGGGTTGCAGGTTCATCTCTTGGGGTTAAATTGCAGCAAGTGGCAACAAAAAATCGGGGCGACAGCAAAGGCTGGGAAAACAGATGGCCGCAATAAGCAGAACAGCAAACGTAAAAGTTTAAAGAATCTTTTCTCTTCCTTCATCCGCCGGCCCTCAACGCTCTTGATTTGAAATTCAGCTTAATAAGCCTCCATCCTTCCTCACTATCAATAATGGAACGCTCATAAAACCGAGAGACGATATTCTATGACTTTATTTTTTCGCAGTCTCATACTATGACCGCAGCTCAGCCCCCTCCCATCTTGTTATATTGCCTTTTTTTTTTATTACCCTTTCTGTCTTTAACACCCCCAAAACCTTCAATTCTCTACTTTCTATCTCTATTTTTTGTTTTTTTTTTTAAAGCAAGGAGTGGACTCTTAAAATTGCTCCTCATTTTCAAGCTAATATATTCCAGTGAGGGAGGGATGCCGCTGGGAAATAGGAACACAGGCACAGAGGGAAAGCCAAGATGGGATAGAAATTGTGGAAATATGTAACAGCGGGAGACACAAAGATTGAGGGGCGTGATTTATATATTATATTGTACATTCTTCTACTAAATTGTCACATTTGTGCAGCTAACTACATTCTCAGGTTGCTGTATTTTCCTTTGATGTTAACATCTGACATAGCAATATGGAACACGACGTCTACTAAAGCGAGTATATGGCAAACCCTTTTTCACATTAAACAGCTAGAGTGGGTCTGTGTTGCTTATACAATATCTGTAATTCAGTTGAACTTTTCAGATAGCAGCAAGTCCGTTACTCCTAATTGTAAATTTAGATATCTGCGACATTATTTTGCCTTGGGAACAAAACATGACACTTTTGATGTTCATGTGTATGGGTGGGATTTGATTACAGATTTAATTCAGTTACCGATATCTGCTATGTCATTTATGGATCAATCAATCAGTCAATCAAACTATTTGTATAGCACCTTTCATACGTTGAAATGAAACTCAAGGTGCAAAACAATAAAAAGAAACCCATAATACAATAAGTAAACATCCCTCCCCCCACACACATACCCCCGGCCCCCCACCCCCCCCCCAAAACAAAAAAAAAAACAAAAAAAAAACATGGGGGGCACAGAGTAACCATGTGAGGAAAGTCACCCAGGAAACAGCTAAAAACCAAAAGACAACAAAATAATGGTTAAAACCTAAAAGAACAAAGCTAAAGAGACAATATGATAAAATAAATTGGGAACTAAGAAAAGAGATAAAAGGGGTCAAAAAGATAATTTAATCTGATATCTGAAAGTGGCTGTGAAGCTGAAGTTTAGGTTGGAACTTAACAGATTTAAAGATTCAAATGGAAAAAAGAAGTTTCATCAGGTGTCTTCAATATTATTACCAAATTTTGTGGAAAAACAGAATGATGTCAAAAATACACCATGTGTGACACAATTTTTATTTGCGTTAGCCGAATGTGGCGGACGTTTCAAGGGCGAGTCTACGGGAAGGATTCTTTCACCAGGATACCCGTTTCCCTATGACAACAACCTGCGGTGCACCTGGACCATCGAGGTGGACTCTGGAAATATTGTTAGGTAACAAAACACCACAGCGAGCAACAGTCTCCTGCAGAATCCTGTTTTGAATACCTTGTCAATTTTTTGGTAGCCTTCAGTTCCTGGCATTTGACACTGAGGCCAGCCACGACATGCTTCGGGTTTGGGACGGACCTCCCACTAATGAGATGTCTCTGGCGGAACTCAGCGGGTCACTCCTACCTGAGGGCATCCACTCCACCCTCAACACTGTCACCGTTCAGTTCGAGACGGACTTTTACATCAGCAAGTCTGGATTCGCCATCCAGTTTTCCAGTCAGTAATCCCCAATAGGGAGCATATTTCTGTCTGATTGAAACAAGGTTCACATGCTTTAACGGATGTGGCCGCCCAGGCTCGGTGGCAACTGCCTGCAGGGATCCAGGGGTGCCGATGAATGGCACCCGCAGCGGCGACGGCCGGGAGCCGGGGGATTCGGTGTCCTTTCAGTGCGATCCGGGCTACGAGCTCCAGGGGGACGACAAAATCGCCTGCATACAAGTCGACAACAGATACTACTGGCAGCCCAGCCCACCTGTCTGCATCGGTGAGAAGTGTGAGCTTCAAATACGAGTTGTCAAGGGAAACGGTGATTGATTATCTGTGTTTCAGCTCCCTGCGGAGGCAACCTGACTGGCTCCAGCGGCTTCATCCTGTCCCCAAACTTTCCGCATCCCTACCCGCACTCCAAGGACTGCGACTGGCTCATCGCCGTCAATCCCGATTATGTGCTGTCGCTCGCTTTCATCAGGTACCGATTTTTCTTGAAAAGTTCACCCATCTTTAGTTTTATTGGTCTACTTTATGGCTATCCTTTGGAGAGTGCAAATACAGCAAGAGTGCTAGTTTTTCCTAAACTTTAAAGAGCGCCAAAGTCGGTGAGATTTACACCCGAGAAACAATAATTCCCTAACCTCAGCTCACCTCTCCCAAATCCCCACCCGGCCAGTTTCAACATTGAGCCAAACTACGACTTCCTGTACATCTACGACGGTCCGGACAGCAACGGCCCTCTGATCGGCAGTTTCCAAGACAGTAAACTGCCCGAGAGGATTGAGAGCAGTTCGAATACCATGCACTTGGCCTTCCGAAGCGACGGCTCCGTGTCCTACGCTGGCTTTCACCTGGAATACAAAGGTAAAAACACCTGATACTTGGCACACTGTCAACTATTAAGTATTAACTTATCTTGCTTCTTTGCCATCCAGCCAAGTTGAGGGAGTCCTGCTTTGATCCAGGGGTGGTGCTGAATGGGACCAGATTGGGATCAGACTATAAACTTGGCTCGACTGTGACTTTCTACTGCGAGGCTGGATACGTTTTGCAGGTACATGATTGAATGAGTGAGCAGAGAATCTGATGGACGGATACTAATAATTCGATGATGTATTTGTTTGGAAAAGCTTCTAATAGTCAATGTTATTTTTTTGCTTTGTTGTCCACAGGGTTACTCGACTCTAACCTGCAGCATGGGAGATGATGGCAGGCCTGGATGGAACAGGGCATTGCCGAGCTGTCAGGGTACTAATGGCCGTTCTGTTGAAGACCCACTGAAGGGGATTCCTCTGCTCTAGTTGACGCCTTCTGTGATCGCTTCTGTTTCCAGCTCCCTGCGGAAGTCGCTCCACGGGATCTGAGGGGACCGTTTTGTCTCCAAACTTCCCTCGAAACTACACCACCGGACAAACCTGCATCTACTCCATAGCTGTTCCGCGAGAATTTGGTGAGCATCTGACAAGTTTTCATAGAATTACAATTCAACACTGACTTTGACACGAATATTTTTCGTTGAGTAACGAAAAATAGGTGAGTTATGTTTAATGTGACAAAGGCTTTGATCATTCACGTCATCCTTGAAAATGTTCTATTTCGTCAGATTCCATCATGTTTCATTGTAATTTCATACACCGGCAGCCCATTGAAAAAAAAGATACAATGCTGCTATCTGATGGCCATAGTTGGTGGGTGTTTGTGATTCCACAACCCATTGACCAGGCAGCGCTCCACTTAGACGCTGCACTGCCCATTAATTAAAAAACAAACAAACAAAATAAACGTAGTTGACGTCATTTAACGTTTATGGTGGCATACATCGGGATTTTACTAATCGTTATTAAAGGTTTTTGACTGTCAAAGAGTTAACTACAATTAGTTATATGGTTGCTGATTGTTTCAGGTGTTGAGTAAACACAGTGAAGAGTGACATGAAAACACCAAATAGGAAACACAAATAGATATTTTGCGCAAAACCTCAACTGTACACCGCATCCAGCCTCAATTGTTGGAGTGAATAGCGCTAATTAATTGTGTGATCACCATTTTTCTTCCCCCTTTTAAACCTGATTTTAATGAGTTCATTTTAGACTCCCACAGATCAAGCCTTAGAATGTTTTAACCTTCACGGAGAAAAGCCGCGGGGATATAATAGCGGATCAAAAGATGCTGGCTGTCCAGTCATTTCATTCCAGGTCAGGGTTAATCAGTGAAGCAGGGATGAAAGATGAAGCAGGTTCCTCTCTGATCTGGTCGGCTTTTGTTTTATAATGCCATTGTAATAGTAGAACACTTTCTTCCATTTTGGCCTCTTTATTAAAGCCACTATAAACCATTATGTCGCTAGCTAATTGGGCCAAGGCGTTCATCTTTATTATATGCGCTCCTGCCAACTTGTTGGATGCACCGCACATCAACATAGAGTATGGAATCTCTTTACGTTGCGAGCACCAATACATTTGAATTGTTCATGGTGGATTCTGTCACGTCAAGTTTGACTTCATTCTCTGCCTGGATGGCAAAGGCAAAAAGTCTTGACATTCTGTCAAGGATACCTGCTTCTGATCAGGGCTCATTTGGTGACTTTCCCAGAAGGAGATTGTCATAATATGAGCCCTGGAATTCACACAAAATGGCTGCTTCAAACCAAATTGGCATTTTATTTTTATTTTTTTTATAAATATTGTTGTGGTGCCATCTTGTGGCCAAAGAACTGTTTACATGAGAGGAATGACTTAATTAATCAGGTCATAACCTTGTCTAATGAAAAAAGTTGCTTTGCTGCCATCTAGTGGTATGCATCGGTAGTTAAAATCCTATTTGGGTGCGTGTCAGTTGGCAATATTTGCCCGGTGAATATTGGGGGTTCGCTGTGTCGTCAAGTGCAAATGTGCAGTGGTATACTGTACAACATGAGGGTGTACAAACTTCAAGGCACGGATCCATATATCACGATCGCTAGCAATATGTTGTCTGACAGCATATTAGCTAACCGGCTCTGACTTGCAGTCAGTAATTATTTGAGACGGAGTCCAATTGTGCCCGCCGGCACGGTGTATAAATAGCGGCTCTCCCCGAGACCATCAATGGTCGCCCGTCTCATTCCATTTAGCGAGCGGCGTTCGTGGCGTCGCCTCCGTGACGACGCTTTTGACGGAGAGAAGCTAGCATTTGCTTGGCCTCCTTATTTAAGGCGTGATCCGCCCCCGCACCTGGCAGCAGCTTGTTTTTGTTGTTGATGTTGACACTCGTTTTTTTTTTTTTCCTTTTAAAAACACACGCACACACATTCAGTTTGTGCTCTTGAAGGTTACTCCTTGCGATGATGACAGCCTACACTGGAAATGAATGGAAATGTTCATTGACTTCTCATCTCTCATACATACAGCCTTGGTCAGTTGGCCTTTGTTTTTTTTCTTTCTTTTTTTTAAGATGCTGCAAACTCTTCTAATATTTTGCCAGTCTTGTGGTCCAACAGGCATTTCAGATAAACAGTAAATATTGATTTTGGTTGTAAAAATCAATGCAAAGTGAAAATCCTCTGTAAAGAAGTAGTTAGGCCACTTTAATCTGCACCTTCAAGAAAATTCAATGCAGCTTTCCTTACCTGTTTGGCTTTGACATGATAGCAGACAAGTTAACCAAGGGTGGTGTAGACACATTTTACAGAAACAGGAAACAAGAGTATCTTCACGGGCATTTATATGTTTGTTAAATTTAACATGATGGGTTGCCAGGTGGGTGGCAAGTGAGTGGTTAGCATGTCCGCCTCCCAGTTCTGAGGACTCGGGTTCGAGTCCGGGCTCCGGCCTTCCTGGGTGGAGTTTGCATGTTCTCCCCGCGCCTGCGTGGGTCTTCTCCGGGTACTCCGGTCTTCTCCCACATTCCAAAGACATGCATGGCAGGTTAATTGGGCGCTCTGTGTGTGTGGATGGTTGTTCGTCTCTGTGTGCCCTGTGATTGGCTGACAATCAGTTCAGGGTGTACCCCGCCTACTGCCCGAAGCCAGCTGGGATAGGCTCCAGCACCCCCCGCGACCCTTGTGAGGAATAAGCGGTCAAGAAAATGGTTGCATGGATGGGTTGTCAGGCACTTCAGTGACTCCAGTATTTGTAAATAATCACTTAAAAAGTAAATTTTTATATAACAACTCCACATTTTTTGTCATGACTTGAGTCATGCAGGAGTAATGTTTGGATCTCGTGTCTGGGCTCACGCCTGGGTTAAACTATCATGACAGTGTTTTGTTTGAGGCAAATGTCTGTTTTGTTCTATTTGTTTTATTTGAACTGATGCAATCGGCTTGTAACTAGGTGATGTCAAGACTCTTCAATCTCTCTATATGGTTAGAAACCAGTCAACAGCCAATCAGAGAATTCCATGTCAGTACTAGTACTCACATGTCTAGCCACAACCAATGAGATTCATTGACTGTCTATTTAAGGGTCTGAGAATCGTGTGTGTTTTGCCGGATTATTGTCCACCTGTTCCTGTGTACAGTGTCTCTGAGTTTCTGTGCCTCTCGATGTGAATAAATAGATAAAATCGTATTTGTGTTTTGCGCCTTTGGGATTCAAACCTCTTAGCACACAACATTTTTAAGGTCTCTTTTGGAAATAAGTTGTCTTTTGAAGGATTTGTTTTGGTTTGAGATTCACAAAAAAGAAAACTGATGGCCCAATGCCTTCTCTTTGTGAGCATTATTCAGATATTAATATTGAAGGCTCTTAACCAAATTTCTTTCTTTCTTTTTTTTTAAACAAGATCGGCGACCTTGTCATTGTGAAAGATTGTTGGCGATGTTCACGTGACGTATGTGTGGTTGCTGAGGCCTAACTTGAACATTAGTCATCCTTAAGGACTTCTTGCAACAATCTTGAAGACACTCTTGCTCCTGCTAACTTCATATAATGTCATGTAACCAGGCACATGTTGGAAAAAAAAACACTGTGTTCCTATATTCCAGGAAGCTAAATTTGTACTTGCCTGCATACAATGAATCCCATCAAAAATGGTTTGCTTAAAAATCGAAGAGGTTCACTCTAAACTAGTCTTGCTATGTCTTCGCATCCCTCCTGGAGTCTCATTAAGGATGTCGCTGCAGCCTCACTATAACACATACAGCCTGTAGATTTTCCAGGTATTATATGGGAGTCCTGGGTGTAATTCCCATTCCACTGCGGCACCTTTCATCATATAGCAAGGCGGAGGAGAAGCGCTGTCCTTTTAGACGTTAGCTGGTAATTAACGAGCAAGTGCCAGCGGCTCCTGCTGCCCAGATTGATTTTAAAACCGACGCTAAGCCTCCTGATGGCTCTATTGGGCCAACACGGCTTATGATGCATGATTCACGGGGCGCCACATATATTATGTAGTCTTTTCTTGTAATAGTACAACTTTTGCTGAAAATTACTACTTTTCATT
Source organism: Festucalex cinctus (assembly GCF_051991245.1). Classification (NCBI taxonomy): domain Eukaryota; kingdom Metazoa; phylum Chordata; class Actinopteri; order Syngnathiformes; family Syngnathidae; genus Festucalex; species Festucalex cinctus. The sequence goes on from NC_135429.1 coordinate 12,858,810, forward strand.
GCGAATATGATTGTTTTTTCACGAGTAGGGGTTTTATCCAGCAATATTTCAACTTTATTCTTGTAAAATGATAATGTTCTCTTAAAATGAATTTCTTGTATTAACCCATTTTTATAGTTTTACTAAAATGATGATGTTCTGCATGCACAGTACAGTGTTCATTTTGCATGATTCGCTACTTGCACATTTATTGTGCTTTTCTACCCTGATAACTCATGTATTATATATATATATATTTCTCTGCTGTTTTGCTTGTTTATATGTTCAATAAATCAATTCAATCAAATATATTCACCTTTTGAACCGCTCCAGTGAGAGTTGGAGGCCCCGGCTTGATGAAGCCAACAGCACCACATCATCTGCAAAGAGCAGAGATGCAATACTGAGGTCACCAAACCGGACCCCTTAAATTTCTCGGCTGCGCCTAGAAATCCTGTCCATAAAAGTTATGAACAGAATCGGTGACCTTTGTCACCGATTCTGTTCAATTCAATATATCAATGAATTAATTATGGCACATCAATTCTTCTTAAATGTCACACGATAAAAAAATAAAAATAAAAAAAATCCACAAATATTCAATTCCAAAGTAAGTTTTGCAGAGGCAGTAATTGGTTATTTAGTTTATTAATGAAAGTAACACGTGTTATAATCACTTAAGTGTTACACAAACGTGACATCAGCAATGATGAGATGAAAATAATTTCAGAATTATGATTCTAATTCAATAATTGTAAATATAATTAAATATTCTGAATTGTCTTAAAGTGCAATAAGTCAGGTCATTCCTAAATGATATTGGGCTTGAAAAGAAAAATTTATTTGATATTATTTATTTATTTATTTTAAACCCAGCCCTAATAATTATTAACCCTCAAATGATTATTTCTCATAATTGCTTTTCTTTATGTTAGAAAATCAGATTCTCAAGCTATTTCTTGTTAAAATGACTCCTAAAATGGTCTCAAAAAGTTTGAATTGTACCCCCACGTGTGTGTTGCCTATGCTAGCTAGCGCAGGCGAAGACAAAGTAATGTTTATTTGGTAATGTTCAAGGTTGGCACTGATGGGATTTTGCCATGCAGGTCTATTGTATCCCTGTGGATTTGGACACAACATAACATTTACTTTCTCTTCTCACGCCCTATCCCATCCCTCTTTCAGTCCTCTTTGGTCAGTTTGTGCTTTTCCAGACGTCTCTGAACGATGTGGTGGAGATCTACGACGGGCCCACTCAGCAGAGCACGCTGCTGTCATCTCTCTCCGGGTCCCACTCAGGTAAGGACTGATGGATGAGTAAGCTGATGGATGAAAACATGGCGGTGGCGAGTGCAGGGGGCGTCGGCGTCGGAAACGAATGAAATGTTATCTCGTTTCAGGAGAGTCGCTGCCACTGAGTTCAGGCAATCAGATCACCGTTAAGTTTACGACCGTAGGGCCCGAAACGGCGAAAGGCTTCCACTTTGTCTACCAAGGTCAGCTTGTCAGAAAAAAAAAAAGAACCCAGTCAATGACATGATATGTTCTTATCGTTTTAGTTGCTGTAGATTATTGAATCAATCAGAAGTAACGTTTCCTTGTTTTCATTCACCAGCCGTGCCGAGGACCAGCGCAACGCAATGCAGCTCGGTCCCAGAGCCGCGCTTCGGCCACCGCCTGGGCAACGACTTTGCGGTGGGCTCCCTGGTCCAGTTCGAGTGCAACCCGGGCTACGTCCTGCACGGCTCCACCGCCATACGTTGTGAGAGCGTGCCCGACAACCTGGCACAGTGGAACGACAGCCTGCCCACTTGTATCGGTAACTAAGCAAACCAAAAAATGCAATGTACTGTCAATATTGTTAAAGTTAGACAGTATAAACATGAAATTATCAGTTTCTTGTGATATTATGACTTTTGTTAATATTTGATTTTCTTTTCCCTGTAAATGACAACTTTATTATAGATTGTTTTTAAGTCTTTGATCTCACAGTGTAAACAAAAATAAATGATCTCTCTACCCTTATTAGCTATAAAATAATGGCGTAAGTATCTGACTATAGCTTCAAACAAACAAGCTCACTAATACTAAAAATAAAGCTATGCGGTCGCCCGCATAGCTAGTCTCATCCAGGATCAGCAGTGCATTAAGATGTAAAATACTAATCATAATCATAATAATAATGGTATGCTATCATAATTACCTACTGAGCTAACTAACTCGCTTCAAACCAAACTAGCTCACTAACATGCTAAAAATAAAGCTATGCGATCGCCTACATAACTTGTTGAATCTAACAAGTATTAATTGTCAAATCATGGTCTACTAGCTGTCGAGCTAAATAACTAACTTGCTAGCATTAAACAAAGTTATGCTACTAACGTTAGCCAGCTAAACTACAAGGCTAGCTATTTACTTACTAGACATATAACTTTTTATTACAGACTGATAGACTAGCTATTGAGAACAATTGTAAGAAACCAATGAGCTACTTATCTTCAAACAAACAAGCTAACTCAACATTATCATACAAACCTAAGCCAGAAAGGTTATCCATGCTTGCGTCTTGCTCCATAGGAAATGAAGAAATGAATAGCGAAAAAACAAACTAGCAAGCTAACGCTAGTTAAAGCTACAGATAAAGCACAGTCTGAAAAATCCCTCAAAAATCAACAGGCACGCCTTCTGTTGAACAAATGAGTTAATTAACTAGTTGCAAACTGTTAGCCCGTTCACCAAGACGTTATGGTGAAAGCTAAAAGGCCTTTTCAAGCCCATCGAGGCTGTGTGTTACTAATTTGCGGTACTTTTTGTTTTCATGTCAGTTCCCTGTGGAGGTGTGTTGAGCTCCCGTCACGGCACAATCCTGTCGCCCGGCTACCCGGAACCGTACGACAACAACCAGAACTGCGTCTGGAAGGTGTCGGTCCCTGAAGGCGCCGGAATCCAGGTAACTGACCTTGCGTATCATTGACTTAAAAGCTGAGCAAGCGGGAACGCTGGGGGAAGATAAGAGATTATTAGGCGGGATGACAGACAGACGGATGGACGGACGGATGGTAAGCAAGCAAAGGCGCATACCCACACGGGCCGATAGCATCTCATGCTAAAGAGATAACGGCTGATTGCGTGGGAAGCCAAGGCGCTCTTGAGACAATGCAGAGATAACTAATGCCTTTCACGAGTGACAAACCAGCTCTAAGTGGCGGTTGCGTGCAAATTGTGCTACATTATTCCACTCTTTCTTACTGTTACACATGCATTGTGTATTTTTTTTGTCTTGTTTTAGTAAAGTGATCAGTACTTTGTTTTGTACGTGATTGCTATTCTTGTAAAATTGTGACTTGGTGGTGAAAACTGCTAACAACTCAAGACGATATTGTTCCCTTTCTTCAGGTTCAAGTTGTGAGTTTCGCCACGGAGCACAACTGGGACTCTTTGGATTTCTATGATGGTGCGGACAACCATGCACCGAGGCTGGGAAGCTACTCAGGTAATACTTATTATTCCATCATGCTCATGTTTGCTTAGTGAGTACAGGAGTAGAAACAAACCAAAAAAAATGTGCATTGCCTTTTTTCATGCCATGCAACAGAATCGGCTATTCCCGTAGTTTGTTTTTTACAATGTGTAATATATACAACACAATCTGGCGATGTTTGCACCTTTTGTGGGGAATATTACAACATTCTACACCTCCTATCATATATACACTAGGGGTGCAACGGTTTCAGATTTTGGTGTACGATTGTGGTCTGAGAAAAAAAACGCGTATTACAATTATTCTTATAGACATAAGCTGTGTTGTTGAGCGGCTGTGGTTAGATAATCCTGACGTTAGAAAATCACGTTTAATTGTAAAACCGGTTAATTGCTGCACCCCTAATATACACACAGACATATAATGTCATCCTAGCTCAGAATTATTCTTGCACCGTTATGACTCTATTGAGCAATGTTCCAAATTTAAATTGTAAAATTTGCATATTTTTCCATGTAAAGTTACTATATAATCTGTGTAAAACAGTCTTTTGCTCTATCTTTGTTAAAATTACACTTCAAAATAACAAAATTCAAGTCATACTTTGGAATATTTCAACTTTTTTGTTGTTTATTCCTTAAAAATATAAAAATTTAAAATAACATTCATTGTCATCATTTATTTTCATAAATTAAAATGTTTTTTCTTTCTTTTTTTTTTCTATCAGTTTGTCACAGCAAAATTATGACACTATGCTTCGGTTTCTTTTTTATGACCTGTGTAAAATTTCACTTTAGTTTTAAATGTGCCCTTTTTTTCTTATAAAATGCTAATTCTTTCTGTAAAAAATTGACTTTTCACATAGATTTTTTTTCCTGGTAGATTTAATTACTGCATATTTTCATTTCTGTATGATTCTAATTTGAAAAATTGAGCACCTTTCCCACCTGCGCCCAAAAACACTACTATAGATTTGGTACCATTTTTTTATTTAGTCAACAAAGTGTACCGCAAATGCACAGCTCTTTATGAAGTCCTTCTTAAATACTCATTCGTTATTGTAAAACTCACTCTGTTAATTATGCTGCGTCATCCTTTATTCATTGAGGAAGGAAAAAATATCTTTATATATTTATAATGTTCTGTCATGATAATAAATGAGCCTTCCTGTGGAATGGAAAAGGAGCAGCAGGGAGGCTAATTAATTCCCCTCAATCACACCAGCCAGTCACAACCATCAGCCCACCACAACAACAGTAACAACAACAACAACAGGGAGACGCTAAAATTAACCGTCAAACCGGTTGAAAAATATCACAGAACAATATTAATACGGATGTGCGGCGGTGGCATTTTAGCAGTGAGTAGCTTAGCGGAGGTTAGCGTTCCGTAACATGAAAGGACGTCACGAGGCGGAAACACGGTGAACTGTGACAGCTTGGCTTCAGACGCTTTCTTTCTGCAACTGGGTCAGGCCAACAGTTCTACTTTCAAATAAAACGTTGGCCTCAAATAAAATAAAAAAAATTAAAAAAAAAGTGATCCCTTTGCATCTCCTTCCGAAAGAGAGAAAGAGGGGAAAGTCTTTGTTATGTTGTTATGCTGTCAGATGGTCATCAGTGTGACCAGGTGTCTCTTTTTTTCTTTCATTCTCTTTCTACTTTTTTTTTCTTCAGGCACCACCATCCCGCCATTGCTCAACAGCACGTCCAACAACCTCTACCTCAGCTTCAGCTCTGACATCAGCGTATCTGCCGCCGGCTTTCATCTGGAATATACAGGTATCAAACCAGCAGGTCACAGTGGAAACTAGATGAAGGGGCACAGGCGGCAGTGCCCCACCAGAAAATATTTCTGCAATCAGATCCTCTCAAGTCAAACACAATTTGTTGCATGATATGCTGATACCTGATAAGTGAGGTCATGGAGAGGAAAAGGAAGGTGTCTCCCATTGGCTGGCTGATTGGCCTGTTTCTTGTAAATTTAAGACTTCATTTACAAAATTACTTTTTCTATTTTGTAAATGTTATTCATCAAAAAAAAAAAAAATTATAACTATGGAACTGAAATGTTCTTTTTTTTTTTTTTTTTTTTTAAGTCACATTGTTGCTTGTGTAAAATTGTTCTTAGACTTAGACTTAGACTTGACTTGATTTATCCCTTTGTGATGGTTCCCTCTGGGAAATTTACATATCCAGCAACAATAAGAACACATAATAAAATAAAAAAAATAATTCAATCAATCAATAAATAACGTTATTATACAAGAGATTGAATTAATAATAATAATAATAGTAATAATAATAATAATAATAATAATAATAATAATAATAATAATAATAATAATAATAATAACGTAAAATTCAATCAATAAATAAATAAGGTTATTATGCCAGAGATTTAATAATAATAATAATAATAATAATAATAATAAATTAAATTACTGCTTTTTTCTTGCAGTATCATAACTACATAGTCAGTGGTCAACTAAAATAACGTCTTTTTTTCTTGTAATATCACAACTTTATTTGTGTAAAAAGTTCAACTTGAAAAATTGAACATGAAATGATAGATTTTCTTGTAAAATGCCGTGTATTTTGGTAAAAACGTGACTTTGTGTACTCTCCCAAAATTCTGAATTCAATGCGATAAAATTCTACTTATTCCCCCATAATATTTTAACTTAATTCCATCTCATAAAGTGCCAATTTTCAACACGTGAAATGAAGCTTTTTACCGTCAATTGTGATTTGTATTTATTATTTTTTTATATGCGCTAAATTATTTTATGCATTGATTTTTTTTTTTTCACACCTTGAAAAATTACAAAAAATTATCTTTACGTGAAAGATGGTGGAATTTTAGGTGTGTAAAGTTGCTTAATGTGCATAAAATATATTTCCAGCTATCGGTCTGGAGTCGTGTCCGGAGCCCCAAACCCCAAACTACGGAATAAGACAAGGAGATCGTTTTATGGTGGGCGACGTAGTGCAGTTCTCCTGCGAACAAGGATACTCTCTTCAGGTAATCCCACACTGACTTTTCCTTTCATTCCTCTCACTTTATCCCCACAATAGTTCCAAATTCATTCTTGTAAAATAACAGCTTTATTCACGTAAAACAAAGACCTCATCCTCATAACTCCACTGCTTTTATAAGACAAGGAAATTTATTGTAGGTGATGCGTTTGTGCGTTTCTCCAAGGCTATTTTCTCCAGGTAAGACAACACGCCTATTACTGAAGAAAAAGAGAGCACATTAAAACTCCGTATTAAAAAAAAAAAAAAAAAAAAGTTTAAAGTGTCTCAACTCATTCTCTCTTTTATTAATCCCCTCGGCTGCACAAAGCAAAAGTACTTAAAACAGTGAATCAGAGGAAACGTCACTACACACACGCTGCAATGAATAATAAATGTCTCTACCTCATCTCTGTGGGTGTGAGAAAATGTTCAAATGTCATTAATAAGGTTGGCGACTCTTTCAAACTTAATTTTGTTTTTGTTTAATCATTTTAGGGAAACGCCCACATAACCTGCATGCCAGGACCAGTTCGCAGATGGAACTACCCAGTGCCTCTTTGTCTTGGTAGGTAACACCTTACCATACAATAGACACAATGTCGTCTCCTATGCTTTTATAAATGCCCCACCTGAAATATACCAGAGGGAAACATAGACAGTGGAAAACCACCCACAAACTTTTCAGTCTTAAATCATACAAAATACATATTTTGCATGGTCTCACAGTCATATAAAATTATGAGTTAAAAAAAAAACAGGGTGTACCCTGCATACTGCCCGAAGCCAGCTGGGATAGGCTCCAGCATCGTCGCGACCCTAGTGAGGTTAAGAAAATGAGTGGATGGATGTATTTATTTATTTGCAACATTGCAACGTGATGTGTTAAATTCTGATTTATTTTCCCTGTAAAAGAACTAATTATGGCTTTATGTACGTGACAATTCAACTGCATATTTTTCTAATGACTTTATTTATGTAAAATTGGGTAGTTTTTTTATTTTTTATTTTTTGTGTAAAACGTAAGACTTGTGATATGTTAGCATTGTTTTGGGGGAAAAGTACTCTGTTGAGTATAAAATTGGAAGAAAAAAAAAACTCTTGATATTGCAACACTAATTCACTAATTCTCGTATTTTAGTACTTTAGTCACATATTACCGGTATATTTTTTTCATGCTAAATAATCATAATGTTCCGCTTTTTATCTGCAGTTAGCCTTTTAGCATATTTACCAACTTACTTACACATTTGCTTGGCAATTTGACTTCCCAGTCCTTAGTTTTGCTGTTAGCATTCACTCCCGCACAGCACACAGGCACAACGCGACGTTGCCCAATTAGTTGTGAGAAGGTGGTTAGCATGGTCGCTGTTAGCGTTGTTCAAATGTCCATTTTCAGCTTTTGAATAATGCAAGCAGAAGTAGCGGAGCAATGCCCGACGTGATTAGCTCTCAGTGTGAGTGAATTTTAAAGGCTGCGGGGGGAAATAAGTGCTCTTGGTCAGCGTGATTGCCCATGAGCTGCCACTGATGCATCTAAATTGGATGTTTATCTTTGACCTTGCGCTGCAAATTAATTGGATATCGCGCCGCGCCGCTTTTTTCGCGTGAGTGTGACGAGGAATCTATTAAAGACTTCATTTGCCATTCAAAAAAACATGCAAAAAAACAACTCAAAAGGTCCTCTGTGTTATTATTTTTATTTTGTGTTCTCCGTGTGCATCTGCAGCTCAGTGTGGTGGGACCCTAACGGACGTAAGCGGCGTGATCCTCAGCCCCGGTTACCCCGGCAACTACCCTAGCGGATTAGACTGCACTTGGACCGTTAACTTACCTGTCGGCTTCGGTAAGAAATGCTTAGCCTCTTGTTTGGTTTAGTTTTTTTGTTTGTTTTTGTTTTTCTATTTCAGCTGTGTAAATCTCAAACCCCAACACACTTAAAATTGGGTTTAAAAAAAAAAAACCATGATGAAAATAGGATATTTTAATTTAAGCAAAATTACTTGCCAGTAAAGCTGGCAACATTTCTGAAAACAAGTGAGGATTGCTAGTATGACATTTCTGAAAACTAATACCGTAGGACAACTTTGGCATACTAGTAGAACTACTACTGTACATGTTACTAATAAGGCAAAACGGTGCGTGTTGACATTTGCGCTTGATGTTAACTAGTAGAATTTTAGAATGTCACTAGTCATACTAGTGGCATGCCGATGTCAATTAGTGGACGTTTGCCACACTAGCATGTGTTACTAGTGTCAAAATTGTTCTACCTGTGAGGACAAAGATCTTACTAGTACATGGACTTTAAACTGGATATCAAATAAATGCTCAAATGGCTTTGCACATGGATAAGGTTATACTTGGGTCCATGTACGCTCATGTTCTTTGTTGTCAATAATCGGAAAACAATGTGCTACTAGGGAAATAAAATTGCGAGTGCTACTAGTAGGCTCACACCACTTGCCAACCAGTTGGGTCCAGTAATTTACCATACAGAACAGTAGTGTACTAGTAGGCCAAAAATGGCTCTAGTCGTGAGGAAAACAAGTTGAAAATATCATTCTACTAGTGCATCCTGGTCATTCTACCAGTGAGGACAAAGCACACTTTAGGAGATGGAGCTCAAGCTGGATATCAAAGATGTCAAATGCATGCTTACATAGCTTAGTACATTGTAATTTGGTCCATCTAATAATATAACTAGTAGGGCAACCTTGGCGTGTTAGTAGGACAACTAAATGGGAAAACTACTAGTGGGCATTTTGGTGCTTCTAGAATAGTCCAGGGGGGTACTAGGATGGAAGTCAGGACTCCTAGTTTGGCCTTCATAGTGTTACTAGTAGTGTAATAATTGTGTACTAGTGGCACTAGTAGCGGGGGAACAAACAGTTTACTAAATGCTAGTTAATAGTCATGCTTCCAGTGCGCTGATTTAATCTACAAAGAGTGTACTTATAAATGGACCTTAAACTGGGTATCAAGGAGTTGGAATAAAAGCTTCAACGGCTTCCCATAGGCCACAATTGATTGATTTATGCTTTGCCTTGGGGCTCCCTTGTAAATCTCATTAAGTTTTGTTTTGTATTTGTGTAGGAATCCATCTGCAGTTTGTGAACTTTTCCACGGAAGCCATCCACGACTACCTGGAGATCCGCAGCGGTAGCCTGGAGACGGGCTCGGTCATCGACCGCTTCAGCGGTCCGCTCATTCCCAAAGCTCTGTTCAGCACCACGCACCAGACCAGCTTCTTCTTCCACAGCGACTACTCGCAGAACAAGCCCGGCTTCCACATCACCTTTCAGGGTAAAATGTGACGCCGTCTCGCTCACGCCACGCCACGGGTCAGCGACCACAGCAACGCACGGATTGTAAAATGGCACCAAGAAAAGGGCTTAATTCTTCATGAATGATGTCACAGTTTTACAAGAGTTTGAAATATAAGGTGAAAAACTTGGTAATTTTATAAGAAATATATAATTCTCATTTTACATAATTAAAGTTAAGTACATGCGCAAATTTTAATTTCATTGTCAAAATTTTAAATAAATAACATTTAAATATTAAAATGATACTGCTAAAATTGCTAAAATATCAGAATTTTACGTGAATTAAGTCATGTTACTATCCCGATAGGAACGTTTGTGGTAAAATTCTCTCATTTTGTTGTGATTGTCCTTATTTTTGTAACATTACTTTATACTTAATAATTTAAATACTTAGTAGCTAAGTATTGCTATTACTACATTACTTTTTTTTAAAATGACTAATTACAGGCTTTGTTCTGGCACTTTGTCACTTACATTTATGACTCTTTTTTTTTTTCTTGGAGTACTTCAACATTTCAAGATCATCAACTAGAGGACATTTTTTTCACTTACTCGCTTTATTTTTGAAGTAATCAAAAGACAGATACTCAAAATCACAGCCAACTCACCAGTTATTTGTTATTGAATTCAAACAATGTACTGCATTTGACTCTTCATTCTGGGTGGCTGATGACAAAATAATGAATATTTTCATCCTGGCGATTGAAAATAAAACAGGTCGTGACATTTGAAGAGCTTTCCGGAAATTACGTGCGTAACGTTCCACGTCAGGGGAGAAATTCATTGATTACAAAATGTTGTTTATTCTCTCTGGCACTGAAGCATTTTTTTTTTTAATGTGCACAAACAGATTAAATTTGTTCGAGCTTCTCTTCATTAATGTGCAAATTATTTTGTCGAAAAAATATGTGATTGCCAAGCCATAATGGTGTGCTTAGAAGCACCAAATAATAGCTGGTGACTTAAATTTGATGTTCATGTGAAAACAGCACAGAATGAAGCAGTCACACTCATGCGACATTTAACATGATTTCTCCACTGATTGAATTTGTGCGCCGTCTTCATGATGCCTTTAATTTTCTTAATTGAATTCATAGATTTCATTTAGGGATGATCAATATCACTTTTTTTTTTTTTTTTAGACCAATATCAGTACAAGTACTACCACCAGTAGTTTTTGATACATGAATCCCCCCCCCCCCCCCCCCCCAAAAAAAAAAGACAATCTCAAAGCCTATAACCTAACCGATATCTCAATTTAGCATTTTACTCGTGAAATATCAATTCTGATATCTGGTATTGGTACTCTCTCATCCTTAATTTCAATACACACTGTTTTTATTTCTTTTTTTACATTTTTTTTTTTTTTTACATATTTTTACAGCCTACCAGCTCCAGAGTTGCCCGGACCCCCGGCCGTTCCGGAACGGCATCGTGATCGGCACAGACTTCAGCGTTGGGATGACGGTGTCTTTCGAGTGTCTTCCGGGCTACTCCCTCATCGGGGACGCTTCCCTGACATGTTTGCATGGCATCAGCCGTAACTGGAACCACCCACTACCTCGATGTGAAGGTAAAAAAAAAAAAAAAAAAAAGACGTATTAAATAGATAATAAGTACTCAAAACACTGTGACAATAATAGCGTGATTAATATCCGTTCAATTACCTTTATCTCACTTTGCAGCGCTACCTGTTTGATATGCACAGCGGTTCCCATTCAAAACCTGACAAATGCCATTTTTATTAGGGCTGTTTGATATGGAGAAGCGCTGCAATAAAAGTGAAAATAACGGCAAATGCAATTAGTTGGAGCGAGTGTGACCTGTAGCGTTTAAAAAAAAAAAAAAAAGGATTTATTAGGCAAGGCACTAAAAGGAGTGTTGTGATACAAATGCAGTTAATTGCGGAGGAAGAATCATATCACTGAACTATGATAGTCTGATTTTATTAGGACTTTTATCCAAGTACCGTTCGAGTGGCAATTTTGAGGACTTCTGCTTTTACTGTATGTCCCTTAATGTGGATTATTCCCTGTTGTGGTGGTAAAACAACACCAGTAATACAGCTAAACACCAACGGGGAGCTGCAAAAATTGAAATAAATATAAACCTTGATGAGGTTCAAGGCGGCGCGTGGCTTAAAAAGTTTAGGAAAGCGTATTACCCAGTGGTCATAACATTAAAATGTGCGTAATGTTTGCTATTATCGCCCCTAACAGCTCTTTGTGGTGGAAACATCACCTCGCTAAATGGAACTATTTACTCGCCCGGTCACCCTGAGGAATATCCCAACTTCCAGGACTGCGTGTGGAGTGTGAGAGTCCCGCCCGGACACGGGATCTACATCAACTTCACAGTACTGAGCACGGAGCCCATATATGACTACATCACCGTCTGGTAGGTTGACGTCCTCTTTTGAATAGGGTCACTCAAATTAAACTTAAAGTGGTCTTATGAACCTTAATATATGACCCATAATTCCACCAGAAGTGGTTCATCTCAAAGTATGTCTCCTGTGAATTATGACTACTATACATCCCACAAAGGATGCCGCTACCATAATTCTTTCAAAAGTTGTGCAACATAAAACAAGACGAACATAAATCACACAAATGTGGCACAGCTTTGTTATGACTACTGTACACTGTCCAAAAGTCGTCCATCTTAATTTAATACTGCAATTCTCACAAAATCAGACTTCTCAAGGAAAATGTCCAACCTACAGTGAGCCTCACGTAAATCTCTTAAATGTCTCAAAAATCTCAAAAATAAAACTTGCAACAAAAAAAAAGAGACGTTTCAAAACAATACAACCTTAAAGCTCAGTCAAATGTGAAATTTTGACTACAACTACCATAAATCTTACAAAGGTTGTGCAACCGAAAACGAGATGACCATAAACCCCACAAAAGTGGCACACTTTTAAATAAGACAACTGTAAATCCTCAAAGTTGTGCATCTTGAAGTAAGACTACTTTAAATCTCACAAAAGCTGCACAGTGTGAATGAAATAAGAACATCCCACCAAAGATGCGGCAACTATTAATCTCACAAAAGTTGTGCAACGTAAAACAAGTCTACCATAAATGACACAACAGTGGCACAGCTTTAATACAATTACTGTAAAACTTCTAAAAGGTGTCCATCTTAATGTAAGACTAAATCTTACAAAAGTTGCACAAAAAAAATCATAAATCCTCAAAAAGATGCCAGCCTCAAGTAAAACTACTGTAAAGCTCAGACAACTTTGCACATCTCGAAAAACATTGCATATAAACCAACAAATGGCAACAATTTGACTGTGGCTAGCATAAATCTAACAAAAGTTGCAAAATAAGATACATAGAACAAAAGTAGTACAGCTTTAAATAACACTAATACCTGATGTATCGAGTATGATGAGACTACCATAAATCCCACAAAAGCAGCACACCTGAAAACAAGACTAGTCGTAAATCTACGCTTGAATCCTTAAATCACGGCGTTTCTGAGCTGTGCAACCACACCGTAAACAAGACCAACAATCCGGCAAAAGTTGTGCAGGTTTGAAAAAGACTACTATAAATCTCATACGGTACCAGGAGATGAATAGCAAAATTCACAACAGGTGTTTGTTTGGCTCAGTGGCCACTTCCTTCAACAAACTAAACTTATAGCAGCTACTTGTAAGAAAGCAGCAAGTTGGGCAAAACGTTCTGAAACATTGACCAGTGGCCCGCCAGCTTAGAAGAGGTCACATTAATTTCCCTAGAAATTTCACTCTAAAGCCCAAATTCATAAAATCATTCAAAGTGTTGGACTTTGCGTCCAGGGCTGCCCTGTAATTAGCCAGCCCGTGTTTCCGGGAGTGTTTGTCTTAGCAAAATTACATTTGTGTGAACAAATTGCTGAAATCACCCAAAGAGAGACACTGACGCTCTCATCATCACCCCCGCCGCCGCAAAACTGTCTCTCGGCGGGGAGTGCCGTTTCTGTGGCGGGAGTGCCATTTTCACAGCGGCCCACCTCGCGTCCGGAGCCAGATGCCGGCAGTCGAGTTTGACTGCTAATTGCTCTCATACAGGGAACGATAATATATGTCGAGGCCTCGCTTGACGGTATGCATGTCGAGTTTAAAAGCCACAGCGGAGGCCGGCTGAGACGAGTCCTAGTGGATCATAGGGAAAAAAGGGATGGTGGCTCAATGCTCAAACCTTGTTACTTTTAATTAGCCTAATCCAGAGTCGCTCAAAGAGCTGAGTAAAGGGGGCGGATGTCGTGATGATGCGTTTTAATCACAGACAGGTTGCTGTTTTTGTAAATTACAACCGTGTAGCTTGACAGGAAGTGACCGTAGTGTTGCATAGTTGGCCTGGTAGTTGACAGATGACTTCCTGTCTGCTAGCAGTGCTAACTGAAGCTACACTAGAAAAATAATCTTACTAGATACTAATGGAATTTCGGCCCAGGAGTTCGCCCAAAATGGTGCTTCAAATCAGAATGGACGATTTATTCAAAATTGGGCTATGTCACATCAATTTTGTATTAACGAGGGACATTTGAGTGTGCTAGCTAGCATGATTTACAGTGGGCTTTCTGTTTATTATAACAATCAATTAATTAATTACAAAAAAAAATAAAAATCTGGAAGCATAGTTTACTAGGCTGACCAGACGTCCTGATATAGGCAGGACAGTCCTAATTTTCAGTGATGTGTCCTGCGTCCTGCGCAATCCTAAGCAGGACACTGGTTTGTCCTCCTTTTTAAAGAAAATGAGTCGCGGTTGAATTTGTGACCCAACATCAGCCCCACCGCACGTTTGTCACAACTGGTATGTGATTGGCCAAGAGTGGCTTCAGTTAAAAATCTCGTATATCATCGGTTCAGTAAATATAAACAAAGCTACACATGTGGCTGACTACGTCATGTCCTCGCCGTCTTCTTTGAGAGCAGCAAAAAGGCAGCGCTAGTAAAAATGCCAAAACGCCAGACAACTTTTAATATTGAATAGACGAAAGAGACAATTTCCTGGCCAAAAGCAGTCGAGACTCGTTTCACAGTTTCTGCACGCTTTGCCGGTATGATGTTGGACGTGCGCGGTCAGGGCAAAGCAGTCATAGAAGGTCACACGGGGACGGAAAAGCATAAAAGCAAGAGGCGAGCAGCAGGTGTGCCATTGCTGAAGATATTTTTTCCTGATTTGCTTTTCAAAATAAGTCATGTTTTGTGGCACGTTTCACTTTCACAGAAGCGTGTCTGCTTAGTGGCTTAAAAAAACATATAAATTAAATAAATTGTCAAAAGATTGTTTGACTTTTTATTGCTATTTTTTACCATTTAGTTACACAAACATGATCTATAAACCTTGCAAAACTTTATTGTTGATGACAATACACCACAAGTCTGATGTACGGTGTACCCTCGTTTTCCGCTAGGTTCCAAAAAATACCCGCAATAAATAAAATCAGCGAAGTAGTTCGCGTTACGTATTAATTTTATTAGAAATGTTTTAAGGCTCTAGAACCCCTCACCACACAGTTTATACACTTTTCTCATCGAGGCATTTACATTTTCTCACATTTCTGTTTAACTTCACGGGAGAGCGATAGTCATTTTCCAGTGACCAACAAACCAGTTGGCGTGTATTACTAGATCAAAAGTGTAGAAAAATGTTCTACTTTGAAACATAATTGTCTTTGTGGAGTCGCTGAATGACAAAAAAAGCCCCAAGCCAAAAATCCACAGCGGTCTTTGGCATGTGTTATTCTTTTTAAACTAACGAGCGTTAATGAGCTCCAATGTCCCTGAGATGCAGGGACGAAGCCAATTCTGTTTGAACCGCCGTGTCATCGAGAGACAAAAAGAATATGCCCGCTTCCAAGCAAGTTTGTATTTGGAGTTTAGCCTTCAGTTACTGCCAGTGCTACATTTTGACAAAACAAACCAATTTTATGCAGCCGGATAGCAACAGTAAAAGGTCAATGGACCTTGTATTTGCGTAGGTTTTTTGTGTGTCCTCTCGCAAACATTCTATGAAGACTTTGCAAAGCAAGTTCTGATTTTTTTTTCTTTATTGTTCGCTGCAGGGATGGTCCGGACCAATCGTCTCCTCAGATTGGCCAATTCAGCGGCAACACAGCTCTGGAGTCGGTCTACTCCACCTCCAACATCATCCTCATCAAATTCCACTCGGACTTCTCCGGAGCTGGGTTCTTTGTTTTGAGCTACCACGGTAAGCGATGATGTCGTTAGTCGATGACTTCGATCTGTTTTGGTCTCGTTCATGTTGTGGATTATTCGGCTTCACCCTTGTTAGGTCACTCGCATGTGTGCCTGAGAGGGTTGAAGCATGGCTCTAACAAAGAACAATTTAAAGTTAGGGTAGATCGAAACTTAGTCGGGTCTGATTTACTTGCTCCGTTTGCTAGCCAAGAAAGGAAAGGAATTGTTTTTGTAGCTGTCGAGCAAATTTATGGCAGCAAACTTTGCCTCGCTCCACATAAAAAGTAGACTGCATATATCCTTGACTACTCATTAAGGTATAAAACTTCATCACCACCACCGTCATCTACTTGACCAGCCCCAACCTGCCTGAGGGAGTCCAGCTCATGGACAGGATTTGATTCACTCTGAATAGATTGAAAACAAAAAGCAAGGTGCTCACATCCTCCATCATGGAGCTCCGATACGCCGATGACAACACATTAGTCGCTCCCTTTGAAGTCAACCTTCAAAACATGAATGTTTTTGTCAGAGCCTGCCAACTCCTTGGAATTGACATCAACATCAAGAAAAGTCAGATTCTCTACCATCCAGCTCCTGACAGAAACCCCCGCCAGGCTTCCAAGATCTACTTGGACAACAAGCTACGAGAAAATGTGGATCATTTCGCCTACCTTGGCAGGTTTCTCTCCATAGGAGTGTTAATTGATGCAGATTCACTAGTTAGTTGCACACTAGTTGAAGAACATTTTTGACAGTAAATGTCTTCCCTACATTCAAAATGTTACCTCAACTTCGTCTCATTCTTTGTATATCTACTGGATCATTGACTGCCCGTTTAAGCAGCAAAGTAGTTAAATCCCGATTTATGTGCCCAATTCTCGCTATTTCCAAGAAGTTACAGTAAATCCATTTTATTCTTACATTTGGAATGCATTGCATCTCTATTTGTATATCTACTTGTAATATCCTCCACGACCCGTTTAGGCAAAAAGCTGGGCCATGAGAGGGCAACAATTATTATTAAGATAGCATTATCGAGTGGTGGTTTTGTAGCTCGAGGACCACATTTAACATCATTTTAAAACTCGCAAAGTTTCTCTCTTGAATTCCATTACATTTATCTCTGAGATAAATATGATGCTGTTTTTTTTCTTTCCTCCTCAAAAGTTGCCTTTCGGGGTGGAATTTTTAATTAGACGCAATCATTTCTTGTGACTTTCCTGACTCTGTTTACCCTTCACAGCGCAGTTTTTCACTCACTGCTGTGCACACGTACACACTCATACATATACATGACGATCTTCTGTCCTTTCCTTGCAGCATATTTGTATATTTCCAGAGGTTTGTGTTGCAAGTGTATTTTTTTTGTGTACTTTTTCATACATATGTCAGGCTCTTAATGAATCATGTTGGTAGGTCGTGATTGTCGAAACAAGAACAGTCCCATCTGTTGGAGGGTTTTGCGTTTTTTTTTTTCTTTGAGCTGGTTGCTGATTATATACTGTAGCTTGCAGATGGTGGCAAATTAGGACACTGCTTGTTAGTGTTGTGTGCACAAAAAAAAGTGAAGGTCCACTTCATTTATATGGACGGCAGATTGTGCGGGTGTACCTAATGATTTGACCACTTTCATTTTGCCTCTTAAATTTGACTTTTTTTGAGAATTCACCCCTCAAAAGCAGCTTGACTAAACAACTTGAAATGTGATAGACGTGTCAATCATGAGTAGACCAACACAAAAAAAAAGACTAAGCAGGCCATAGTCCAAACACTGGTCACTAGACATTTTGGTTTGAAGCATTTTTGGGTGATTTTTTTTTTTTTTTTCGATCCCCCGTTTTTAGGCATCCTTCATTGATGAACTTATCAACACTCATCAACATGAACTATAGCTATGTCTATCATGGTTAGACCCACAAGCAAAAAAAAAAGAGTTTCCAATGCCCCTTTCCAAAATAACACAGCAAGTCTGCAATTTCATTGATCCTTCTAAGATGAACTAGAGATTATGTCCGATTACTACCAAATTTTAGTCATTGAAGAGCGAAGACAGTTTAACTTGGCATCATTAAATTTGAAGATTTATCCATCATGAGGAGAACCACACAAAAAAAAAATCTCCCGGTGACATTCGTAAAAGTTATATTGTAGGAAGTCTGTCATTTTGGTTCAAGAGGCCATTTTAGTGCCATTTTGTCAATTTCCTGGGGCCCTTGAAAAAACAACTTTGGCCCAGAGATTTTGTCCGACTGCTACCATTTGTGAGCCCCTGATGAGCCCCTGAGAATGACTTGACATGACACTAGGTAGGCATGTCTATCGTGAGTAGACCTACAAAAATCAATCATCAAGAACGCAAATAGACAGAAGGTCCACCATTATGCTGTGACACAGCCATTTCAGAGACTGGTTGGTTATTTTCTGGGGGTCTTTCAAAAAGTAGCCTGACCAAGAGACTTGGTTGGACAGCAGTAGAATTCGAACCACGTATGCAAGACAGATGGGCAAGGCTAAATTGCTAATGATTCTAGTTTTCGCCATTGCGTGTGGCCAGAGCAGGATTGCGTCATTGGTTGACTTGCCATAAAATGTGAAAACTCTATAAGGTCAGCTCGTGACAAGGAAGTGGCTCTGAAAATGTTTTTGAGATTAGTGAAATCAATTGCTGCACGTAAATCTGCATGCTTTTGGTATGCACGAGAGCAGCGGATACTTATTGGCAGGTCTCGTTTTCATCGTCAATTTCAACCTGACTTACAGCCCTCAGCTTTCTCCCTCTCTCTATTTTCTCCTTGTCCCGCTCGCTCGCCAGGTTACTAAGTGATCTATGGTCATGCAGTCGTATCGATTGCAGCCTCTCAGCCCGGTGGCTGTTGCCTTTTATGATTCAAGGCAAGCAATGTATTTGTGTGGCTACTCTGGCTGCTTTGCTGACCTAACCGCACGCACATAAGGAGTTCAATCGGAAGGTTAAGTAAAGCATAAAGCAGAATAAATGGTGCAGTCCAACCTGTACAGTGCCAAATGTTTTCCTCTCTGCCTCCTTTCCGGTGCGGTGTGTCATCCGTCTTCCAGCTTACCAATTAAGGGTCTGCCAACCCCCTCCTGAGGTGCCCAACGCTGACATGCTGATGGAGGACGGCGAGTTGGAGATAGGTGAGCCGTCTGTCCGTCCGTTTTCGACGCCTCCAGACATGTCACTTTGATGACGGGCTGCAAACGAGACGCTCTGAAGTCCACAGAAGACAATTTATTTTCAAAGGATGCACAAATAACTCGCCGGGCCACAGCAGTGCGCAAACAAACTGTATCAAAAAAAGTCTGTAAAACAAAGAACAGATCCGTTTCCAACAGAGAGACATTCATTTCCCAACAAAAACTTAAAAATCTAAATAATAATACATTTAAAAAAAAATAGCCAGTCTGCAACTTTGGAGTTAGTGGTTGATGCTAGGGGCTAACATCAGTCCATGAGAGATTTTTAATATGCATTTGCTGAAAAAATGAATTAAATAAAATAACGAGTCTGCGGCTAGCAAGTTATCGGCTAATGTTAGTGATAAGCAAATAACATACCAGCTGATAAGGGATATTTTAATTGACTTTTGCCGAAAAGCAAGCTAGTCAGCAGCTAGTGAGATAGCGGTGAATGATAGTGGCAATGGGGTAACAATAGTAATCGACAATGGTTTTTTAAATATACATTTTTGTGAAAAAAAAATCAAATCAATTGCCAACCGTGGCTATATAGTTAGATAATCTAGTATTAGCGACTAACAGATTGAAGAGAGCCTTTTTATTCATGGTTTGCTGTAGAAAACAATTACTATTAGCCAGTCGGTGGCAAGCGCTATTAATCCATAAGAAGTTAAATGACTTAAATGTGGTTATCAATTAAGCAGCTAATGCTAGAAGCTAAATTAAGCAGTCAACTGAGGCTTTTAAAATCACATTTGTTGTCAAAAATAATACAACTGAAATAACTTGTCATTGACGACTATGTTTGCAATTTATGCTAACGGCTAGCATCAATTGTAGAGTTGAGCACTAATGAGACACCTATGGATTCGCCCACATTTTTGTCCACAATGTTAAAATGTGTCTAAAATTTCGGGTATGATGCCAAATCGTTATATACTCCGAAACTTAATACTTAATGAAGTAGCTGGTAAATGTAATGCATACATAAAGTTGATGTCATTGCCTCCTTCACATTGTTTTCAGGTGACATCATTAGGTACAGGTGCCATCCTGGATTCTCATTGGTCGGCAGCGATATTCTCACCTGCCGCTTGGGAGAGCGGCTGCAGATGGATGCGCCACCGCCAACATGCCAAGGTCTTTGCTTGGATTTTATCGTACCATACTTATGAGAACATTTAAATATATATATTTTTTGTTTTCTTTTGTCTACAGTTCAGTGTCCCGCCCACGACATCCGATACGATTCGTCAGGTGTCATCCTGAGTCCCGGTTGGCCTGAGAGCTATCCCAATCTGCAGATGTGCTCATGGAGCATCAGCGTGGAGAAGGGCTACAACGTCACCATCACCTTTGAAAGCTTTCACACAGAGAGAGAGTTTGACGTGTTGGAAATTTTTGATGGTAAAAAAAAAAAAAGTTCAATCGACTTGGAACATCATGCTGGTTTGGGGTGTGTGTTGCACTTAGGGTTGGGGTTTCTGTTTAGGGAAATTTATTCAAAGTGAAATCATCCAAAATGTCACATGATGAATCAATGTTTGCTATTATACTATCTTGTAATATTATTATTTTTTGTTTGTTTATGAATTGCTTCCTAAACTCCGTTTGATACTTTATTGGACGCCCCCCACCCCACTTATATTGATTATTAGGGGTGTTAAAAAAAAATCGATTCGGCAATATATCGCGATACTACAGCACGCAATTCTCGAATCGATTCAATAGGCAACCGAATCGATTTTTTAACATCCATTTTTGATGGAAAAATATTCAACAAAACCAACCTGTTTGTTAAATACAGTGGCTCACAGTTATAAAACTGAAGTTTCAGATCAATAAATAATACATTTTCATACAAATCTTACAGTGTACATGTATAAGTTTACTGAATGGTATTTTCTAAATTTGAGTAAAAAAAAATCGCAACAATCGACTTGTAAATTCATATCGGTATCGAATCGAATCGTGAGCTATGAATCGTGATACGGATTGAATCGTCAGGTACTAGGCAATTCACACCCCTATTGATTATAGTGTGTCACATTACCCATTTTGTACCCCAATGGGACTACTCTGCACCCAACAAAATTTCTGAAGCCCCTCCCTCCTCTTCCACACCTCAGGTCCGTCCGCCAACGACCCAACGTTGGCCACGTTGAGCGGTGACCTACCGACGCCCTTTAACATCAGCACATCTGGTCACCAGTTCTTGGTGCGCTGGTCATCGGACCACGGCACCAACAAGAGGGGCTTCAAAATTCGCTATGTTGGTGAGTACCAAAGTATGTATCCCAACTTTATTTTACTACTAATTAGCATTATCATATTGCATGGAAAATAATCAAAGAGGCAGACAGAAGGCTGAATGGTTCCCATGGCTCTAAAATGTTTCCCAAGGGAAATTTGAACATCACATTTGTCAAATGTGTGCGGGAACTCGGCACAATAACCCAAAATATGACAATTAAAAATAACTTGAGCACATAAACCTGACTTCTGACTGCCTCTCATGCAGTTGAATATATTGTGTAACGGTCGCTCTCTGTCCAAGTGGAGCCTGCTGAGCACAGATGGTGCTTTTTTTTGGACAGTTGGACGAGAACTTTTTTGTCCGCCGAGGACCTTTTCCCATGTAATGGGGTTTTATTCAAGGAGTTTTTTTGGGGTTTTTTGACAGTAAAGGGGAACGTGATAATTGTAAGACCGGGTTAGTTCCTTTGACCTTTTAAGTTGCTGCTCTTGTTCGTGATGAATGACAGTCAGAGCAGATGTCTGTGACGTTCCCACTTGGTAACTCATATGGTTCACTAGAGTATAATTACTTTTGAACTGAATTGTCTTCCTTTATACACATGAAATGTCCGATTTTCTTGTGGAATGATGTCATGTATATAAAAAAGCATCTTTTTCTCCCATTGTCAGTTTTAAACTGATCTTGTTCAGGGTTAGGCTTGGGATTAGGGAACAATTCAGGTTAGGTTTGGAGCTGGGATTAGTTTTTAGAGTTCTGTTTGGAGTTCAAATCCCTGTAAAGTGAAATTAAATTTGTCCTCTAAATATGACACAGCTTCGTTAACAACACCGCCTCATTTGAATGAGTGCGATATTATTGAAATAATGGTTTCTAAATTGGGAAAAATCCAACTCTTCTCTCTGCACTCAAATTGCTGTGTCCATCAAATGCGCTGATTTCTGCTCGACTGTCAACTGTCAATCAAATACCATAACTACGACGTGTATTTTTTTTTCCTCCTCGCTCTTTCTGCCTTCTCTCAGTGATGTGCTCTCTTACAGACAACAACTAGGCACTCTAAAATAGCCACACCATCCCAAAGCCCTGGTCCACACATTAGCTGTCTAGTTGTATTTAAAAAAAAAGACAGCTATCTAATCACTCTTCAATCTATGTGAAATGTGCACATTCACAGCTGACAATGAGGCACTCTAAAGTAACGTTCAAAACAATCACGAAACCTGAAAAGGTTAAAAAAAAAAAACAGTAAAAAAAAAAAAAGTTTCAAAAAATAAGTTGGAGTCCAACATATTTATCAGTCTTTGCATATTTTCAGCAGTTATGTGAAATTTAAGTGTCATGTATTTAGAAACAAATTAAATTCATTTTACAGGGTCTTTAAAGTTTATTTGTTCGGTATTAGTCTGGGTTGACGGTTGGGGGTGATATTCTGGGTTTTCTATTTTGGCTTCAGGTTGCTGTTAAGGTTTCGTGCTAGTGAGTGAACTTCCCTGTAAATACAAGTAAGCTGCCTTCCAGCAGGCTTCAGGCTATGCAACCTGCAGAGAGACTTGAACTCCAGCGTTTTAATTATTCCTACCACTATCATCTCGATCTTTTTATGGCGTTAGCCGCTCCTTAGCAACCTTCAGAGGCCGATATAATGCAAATATCTTGTTTAGGTTAGAAATTATACACTGCGGTGAAGTTTTAATTGGTAACAACTGGTATGTGACAAAAACATGCTGATTAACAACTAATTGTTTAGCTCCATTACCCCTGATAAAGTACATGAAAATAAAACCACTGTTAAACAAGCCCCAAAGGGACTTATTTAAAGTGCAAGATCAGAAAGGGCCAACAAAGAGCTGATGGTTCAAGTGAAAGAAAGTCTTGGATACAATTTAGCACTTTAGCCTATTAGTGTCATTGCAGAGTGTCATGATGTTAATGACAATAAGGTTGTGAGCAGCTGCTTGCAATGTTTTATTGAACTCGCTTCCCTGCAAGTGGTCCTCGTCACGCGTCCGCTACTCGTCACTTTTTGGAATCGTTCTGCGCAGCCCTGTACTGCTCCACGCCGGACTCGCCGCTGCACGGCTCCATCTCGTCACAGACCGGCGGCCACGTCAACAGCGTGGTACGCTGGGCGTGCGACCGCGGCTACCGCCTGGTCGGCAACGCCACGGCCACCTGCCGCCGCACGCCGCTCGGCCACCATGCCTGGGACTCGCCCGTGCCTGCTTGCCAAGGTGTGTATGTGACATTAAGACGGGGGGGCGGGGGGGGGTTCATGGTAAATAATGATTACAATGTACTGCAGATAAAATAAAAAATAAATGTTTTAGAGCAGACAGCTCTTACAGATGTAATTCAAATGTAAGCAGTGATTCTTTTATGTACCACTCGAGTGTGCCCTTGTACCACTAAGGGTGCTAGGCGGCCATTTTGCCACTTGCTTTTGACTGAAAATGACATCGCAGTTGCTCAGGTCTCAGCTAACGACCAATCAGGCCTTACCTGTTTTCTGAAGCTGAGTCTTGATTGGTTGTTACCTGAGTGTCATGTCATTCGGCAGCTTGTGGCAAAATGGCCGCCCCCTGAAATGGGGAAACAAAATCAGGTGGATTTTACTGCTTAATTCATATTCCACAAGCAAAATATTAACCAGATGCTTGCAGCATATTTTAAAGAACATTTTTTGGTTGACTTCCCTTTTAAGGATTAGTGTGTTAAAACTTTGAAAATTGCATCTAAATTTTATTTTTTATTTTGTAAACTAACTTCAATTCTAATTTGAGTAAAATGTACATAAAAAGTGATGTGAGAGCAAGGATGTACGTTCTTGATAGTCATCCTGTACCATCTGTTTTTATCCCAGCCAAAGAACACGTCAAACCAACATGCTTGAAAGACATAAACGATGCATTAAATCCACATCTGAACCACCGTGTGCATGCGTGCGCGCCTCTCTGTCCTCCCCAAGCTGTCTCGTGCGGATCCCCCAAGGCGCCGACAAACGGCGGCGTTTTAACAGCCGACTACTCGGTGGGGACGCGAGTCTCCTACTTCTGCAACGACGGCTACCGGCTCTCCAGCAAAGAGCTGACGTCGGCCATCTGCCAGCCCGACGGGACGTGGAGCAACCACAACAAGATCCCGCGGTGCTCAGGTTGGCGCAACCTCAAAACCCAGTCGGCGTAACCGCAGCCTGTCACGATACTTTTGTCCGCCGGTCTGTCTGTCGTAGTGGTGGTGTGCCCCAGTATCGGCTCCTTCTCCCTTGAGCACGGCCGCTGGAGGATCGTGAACGGCTCGCACTACGAGTACAGGACCCGCATCGTGTTCACCTGCGACCCGGGCTACTACCGCTTAGGACCCGCTCACATCCAGTGCCTCCCCAATGGCGTGTGGAGCTGGAAGAATGAGAGGCCGCACTGTCAGAGTGAGTCATTGTATTGGATTATGGACAGCAGAGATGCTTTCCTCCTGTCTGTTTTCAGTTTGTTTTTCTCGCAGCGATTCTCTTATATCTGCGTTTTGTCTTTGTCAGTCATCTCCTGCGGCGAGCTGCCGTCCCCGCCCAGCGGCAAGAAGATCGGCACGCAGACGACCTTCGGGGCGACGGCCATCTTCGCCTGCGACGCCGGCTTCATGCTAGTGGGCTCGGCCGTCAGGGAGTGCCTGTCATCCGGGCTGTGGAGCGGAACCGAGTCGCGCTGTTTAGGTACGTGGATGTAAACGCTAATTAGGACAGGAAGCTCTCTCTTTTCTATGTTTCTTGGCTGACTAATGAGGACAGGTATTAAAGTTGTTGAGATGACCCCTCCTCAACACACCACTACCTTCATGTGCTTCCACAGCTGCTTCCTTCTGGCCTTGACCTCGCAAGTACCCCCCCCACACACACATCTTTCTGTTCAGCAAAAAAATGCCAGGCACTGACAGATGTTATGGCACCCAAGAGCTGTTAGGTGCCACATAAACAGCATTTAGATTCAAGACCAGTACATTTTTTTCCCCCGCACTAAAAAAGGCTTAGCTAAAGATAAATACAAAGAAAAAAGAAATTGAATTTACCTGGAAAGAAAGCGCTCTCTTGTCCTTGGTGGTTTACGCTCGTACGGTCTACTCCGAGAGGCGAGGAAGGGAGAAAAAAAAAAAAAAAGTGTTGAAAGTGTTTTACGTGATTTGACTCTGGATGTAATGTTTATTCGCAGATTAGAGACCATGTTCAAGCCAAGTTGACATTTGCCTGACTTATAATGACTTTCGAAGAATATTGCAGAAACTTTGTGGCACTCTAAGCGTTGCAAGGTGCAATTTTTCCATTTATTTATTTATTTATTTTATTTTTTCGAAGCTTCACACTCGCTTCGACGTCCCGACAGAGTTGTTGCTGCCTTCCCAGCCCCTCTGGTGTTTAATCATGATCAAAACACATTACAAATGATTTGTTATTATTTCAAACTGCTATTACATTTTTAATTTCACACAACCCCGAAGACGTGCACGCATCACAGTTGGGAAATGCTAATTAGTCATAACCGTATGAGTAAATAAACAGCTAGGGCTTTAATACTCAATGCTCAATACTATGCTTCTTTGTTTCTAGATGCAATTTTTCCCAGATTTTTTTTCAAACCACGCACCCCTTAGATGTCCCTACAGAACTGGTGCTAATAATTTTTTCGCGTGTTTTGATCATGAGAAGGCTAGGAGGGGTTCGCCCTCATGTTTGATCATGACCAAAACACAAAGTAGTATGATGATGATGATGATGATTATTATTATTATTATTTATCAGTTTACACCTGCCCTGGAGGGGTATGGAGGACCAAAAATGCAAAAGATAAAAATAAATAAATAACTATATATTTTGTTTTATTTCTATTTAAATTTTTTTATTATTATATTTTTTATATCTGTTTTTATTTTCATTTTTTATTTTTGTTATAAATTTGGCATTTTTGGTCCACCATAGAGGGCTGCATCTACCAGTTTGGGAATTCCCAAGCAAAATAATGGGAATGGTGACTAGTTATAACTGCATGAGTGTAGAAGCAGCTGGCGATCTACAGTAATATACTCAAGCAGTGTCTCTTTATGGCTCTCAAGTGTTGGAGGGGGGGTGCGCGACATAAAAAGTTTGGGAAAGGCAATGCCACTGCTTGATGGCATGCTTCTTATTTAGGACTCCGGGGCGCAGCGTGTTTACACCTTGATCAGCCTTTCCTAAACTCTTGAAATTGCGCACCCCCAGGCCTCTCATGTTTAATCAAGATCAAAACACATGGGAACGT
Organism: Festucalex cinctus; assembly: GCF_051991245.1. Classification (NCBI taxonomy): domain Eukaryota; kingdom Metazoa; phylum Chordata; class Actinopteri; order Syngnathiformes; family Syngnathidae; genus Festucalex; species Festucalex cinctus. Next base: position 12,885,561 of record NC_135429.1, read on the forward strand.
ATTAGTAATCGTGCCCAACAAATGTCAAATAAAGCCGATGCCAATCATCCAAATTGACACGTCACAATCATCAAATCTGACTGTGAGAAATCCTTTGTAAACAATGTGTTTCATCATCTTTCATTAGCTGCCTTGCGCGCAACTGAGGGAATCGAATGTGATCGCGGGAGTTGAAAAGGACAAGAATCCCAATCCAATTAGGCAACCCATCTTCAAAAGAACATGTGCGCCTCCCTTTTAGTTTTTCTTCTTCTTCTCCTGGAAACAACACAAAGGACTGCGCTGCATCTGTGGAAATGCTTGCGGGCCAATTGACCATCTGAGCCTTTTTAAACTGATAAATAATTGAGGTTCTTCACAGAATCCCTAATAGTTTGCGAAGGCTTGTTTTGCGTTCTTTGACAATAGATTTGTGCAGCGTGATGATTGCTTGCAGATTGGCAACAGCTTCTAAATGGGGTTGATGAATGAACCCATCAGGAGCTGTTTTAGTCATCTATCCATCTATTTTTGTTTTTATATCGCTTGTTCATTACGGGTCAGAGTTGAGTTGGAGCCAAACCCAAGAGGTGGGGGGAGGTTATAGCCTCAGAATTCTTGGACAGATGTTCTATCAGAGGCTGATTGATAATGGGAAGTGGCGAAACGGAGGAGAAGCAACAGTAAAACAGGCCAAAGCATTCAATATTGCTGGAGCCAGAATCCAGAATGCTCTTGAATCAGCCGACTTACTTTGAGGTCTCTGAGTCACTAAAAGACCAGCATTTTGTGAGCGTAGGTCTCAAACTTGATCTTAAGTCTCCTCAAGTCTGCAAGGTAGGAAGGTGCAAAGGCAAGTCATAATTTTTCAGTAAAATCAGGTGGACCAGGAGCCTGTGCAAGTTGGCCAATCAAAATGTGCAAAATCACAATGCCTGTGCGAACACATTTATGGACAATGTCCCGCTTCAGTGAGTCCTGTCTGAAAGGCACAGGCGAATAAATCTACTGTTATGCCTCAATGCGAAAGCTAATGGCATGTGGTGGCACTAAAGGGACAAAAATATGGTGTTTGTCAAACACTCCATAATGAAAGATTTTTTTTTCTTTTCATGAATTAAATCAAATGTTTGAATCACGTGGTCACTTTATGTAGTTCTGACTCACCTCAACGCACAGTCCATAGGTTCGCCGACCCTGCTCTAAAACCACATCAGCCTTGAATCCCTGTTCCCTACTGTCACGGCAAATAAGCCTTGAATTTATTTGAGTTTACCCAGCATGTGTGTGCGCCGTGTTGTTTTTGTGTTGCAGCTGGTCACTGCGGCATCCCGGAGGGCATCGTCAACGGCCAAGTGATCGGGGAGAACTTCGGTTACCGCGACACAGTGGTGTACCAGTGCCTGCCCGGCTTCCGGCTGATAGGCTCATCGGTTCGGATCTGTCTCCAGGACAACCAGTGGTCGGGCCAGCTTCCCATCTGCATACGTAAGAAAATGAGAAACAAATGATGAAGATCATCAAGCGCCTCGGAGGCTCTGTCTCCATGACAACCTTTTGAGCCAAATGGCCACCGAGCTCTTAAGACAGCAACGCCGCTATGTATATACATCGCGCCCACAGCATAGGCTTCATTATCGCATTATGTCCCATCTGTTCAATAAGGAACATCCTCATGCGACGCTTGATGCACTCACTGAACCACACGTTTTGGTGGTCCGCTTCGGGGTCCGCTAAATAATCTGCAATAAATCGTGTTGTCATTTTTAAAAGTACATATTTTTTTTATTAGGACTGAATCAATTGATACGTGAATTGAAATTAACTCATTCGCTCCCCCTTCGCTCCCAGCTGTTTTACTGGATTTTGACTGATTTTGCATGGCCCACAGAATATTGTGTTCTATTGTTGTAAAAACATGGATACGACCAAAAGAAAGTTTAGAGTCTCTTCTTTCATCAGGAAAAAAAAAGTATATTTGTATCTGTTTCCGTTTTGAAGCAATTAGCATTAGAATATAGCTAGGTTTCATCAATATTCACATTCTTGGCAAAAACACTGTCAAAAAGAGCTTGTTGCAACATGGCCCTGGCTGATTTCTTATACCCTGCTGCCACCTGCTGACCGTGTTTTGTAATAACTACCATTGCTTTAAGCCACCTCTTCATGTCAGAAGCTGCATCAAAGCCTTCTGTATACTCTTGCATTAAAAAACAAACAAAAATGTATTCATACGTTAAGGACAAAGTATTAAGAAAGATATTTTACACATTTTGGGGGTTGAATGAGTTAAGGTCATGTTAGGGTCATAAATAATTAGGTTGAATTATTCATTCACGAAAAAAAACAAAAAAATCAGACACGCACATGGTGGTGATGTTCCCTCCTTAGCAGGACTCGGGGCCCCGATTTTTTCCATCATTTGGGAAACCTGCTGCGACTTGAAAACCGACCCAAAGGCAAATATGATTTGGAAAAGTTTTATGAATTTGTTCTTCGTGCAACATTTTTTTTATTGAACTTGTTTATGCAAGAAATCTCCAGGCCAGAAATAATTTTTCCGGCAAATGATCCAGTAATTATGGAGATTAGTGGCACACACACATAGACTTGCTTGTGTGTGTCCAATGGCGTTAGATGAAATGTGTACGCACAAACTTCTGATTCTCCCTGATTAATTTAAAAAAAAAAGAAAAAAAAAAAAGCATCCCATTCTCTCCTGTCGTCTCTCGTCAGCATTCCTCGCTCGTTTCCGTCCCCGTCCCATCGTCTTCCCCCCGCTTCCTCTCTCCAACTGTCTCCTCGTGCGAACGTCAAAAATAGCCTCGTCAGCGCACAAACTTTTTAAGCAGCCCCATTGAATCAAGCTAAGGGATGAATAATTACCACGCCAAACAGCAGGACACTCAAAACCAACACCAAGGGGGTGGCAAGGGACGATATTTCCTGAAATGACATCCGTAAATTGCCCGTGAGGCCTTCAGCCGCTGTGTACTGATGAAGGAGATGGATGTCTATGAATCAGCGCCATGTGAGGACTTTTTTTCTTTCTTTCTTTTTTTTTTATGCTCTTCCAGACATCAGTTCCTCTAGCCCTATAATTTGTTTTTCTCGCAGAGGAATCAATCACATAATCGAAGGAGAAAATGGAGTAATGTTTAATGAAAAGCTCAAACATTCATGCCGTGCTTCTGAGTCAACAGCATGTCTCCGTAACACTTGCTTCTCGTCGCTTCTTTATTTGGGCAACCTGACGTAAGATATATGTACTTACTTTAGCATATACATATGTAGAATTGGGAGGGGAAAAAAAACTTACAACTTTCACAAAAAGCATAAGTCAAATAATTAGACTAAATATGCTCTACACTCGCAAATTATTTGGGGAAATATATTATTAGAAGAAATTTTGACATACGTTTTGTCCTTCTCCCACTTCAGCCATCAGCTGCGGCCACCCGGGCAGCCCGATCTACGGTCGCACGGTGGGGAACGGCTTCAACCTCAACGACGTGGTCAGCTTCGTGTGCAACCGGGGCTACGAGATGGAGGGGCCGGCCCGCGCCCACTGCCAGGCCAACCGCCAGTGGAGCCACCCGCCGCCAACGTGTAAAGGTGGGGAGAAAAGTTGAGTGTATTCACTCCTAACTGTCAACGTCATCGTTTACGTGTAGAAATGTAATCTAATCCTTACAATTGTAGTTATGAGTGCTGAATAACTTAGTTCAAGTTACGGACAATTTTAGCATAAAACAAAGTGGGTTACACGGTTTGTATTTGTCCAAACCACATAAGTTCGTCTGATCAAAATATGTTAGCTGAATGCTAATTCACACTGCAAAACGCCGTAGATTAGCTATTAATTCTACCTTCATTGATGTTGCAGTGTGATTGCAGTTCATTATTATGAGCTCTACAAAAAATAGACTTGTCCTGTACCATATCTCCTGATGAGTTTCTGACAGGTAGTCAAATCAATTTATTTCAAACTCTTGACTTTGTTTTCATAATTGTTCAGATATCCCGATTGTGATCTAGTAAGTTATTTTAATTTCTGATCATATACAACAGGGGTGTCCAAACCTTTTTCATTTGAGGGCCACATACAGAAAATCAGAAGGACGCAAGAGCCACATAATGTCATGAAGAGAAATTGTGTTTAGTCCTAAAAATTGTACAAATAATTTATTTGTGCTTTTGCATATTTAGAAAAATGCTGCAGTATATAAACCAATTTATTTGTAATATGGCAGTAGGATTATTATAGTTTTAGAAATTTTCATTTTAGTTAGTTTTTATTAGTTTTCAGGGTGGTTTCAGGGTAGTTTTAGTTAACCTGTTTTTCGATACCCTCCCTTCTTACTTTGACCATCTCCAAACATTTTTGTTTTGTTTATTTTATTTGAACTGAGTCAAATGCCATTTTTAGCATATGTCGGGATCACTGAAAAATGGACGGCGGGCCGCAAATGGCCCCCGGGCCGTAGTTTGGACACAACTGATATACAACATAGCTATTGAAATCGGTTGGAATGTGAAGCTATTTTAGATTGATACATTAATATATATAAAATTATATAACTTCATTAAAACACCGGCGTAAACTAAAGTGGGCCGGTCTAAACCAAGACACCCCAGGGCTGAAAATGAGCCTCAGTCCAGCCCTGGCTAAGGCTGAGATTCAACCCCCACACTAAAAAATTAATAAATAAATAAAATAAAATAAATAAATAAATCCATCTCTCCATGACAAAAGATAATCAAATCAAATTAGTCTGAAATCATGTCAAGCTGGGTCACTATATTCAAGAAAGGAATCCATCAATTCAGTCTTTTGCTTTCTTTTTTTTTTTTTTTTTTTTTTTTAAATGAAGGGGAGGAGAAATCAGCCTGTCAGGTTAATGCCAAATAACACATGTTTTGGTCCTTGCGTTTTTGTGCCTGTAGTGGTCAACTGTTCGGACCCCGGCATCCCGGCCAACTCCATCCGCCAAAGCAAAATCGAGCATGGCAACTTCACCTTCGGCACGGTGGTGTTCTACGACTGCAACCCGGGCTACTATCTGTTCGGCTCGCCTGTGCTGAGCTGTCAGCCCACCGGACAGTGGGACAAGCCGCTCCCAGAATGCATCGGTGAGGGAGGCACGAAGACAGTGCTAGTCAGTCCAGGTTATGGAAATGGAAACATTTTCTTTGTACTATGGGGATACAAGACAGTTACCAATATCTCTCATAATGGTACACAATTTCAAACATTTAAAAACATTTTTTTTTAAATCCTTTAAAAATGGATGATTTCAAGCCCCCATGTGAACATGCAGGTGATTGCGAATATTATGACCCCCCTTTTTGTTTTTACTCAACGTCAAAATGAACACAACTCATGTAAATTTATTGCCTTTGCCTCAATTTTTGCGAGAAAAAAGTCAAAGCGGTGACACTTGCCATCTTTTTTTTTTTTTTTTTTAACCTTCATCAATCAGCTTCTTTACAGCCCTCTTTTTTGCTCTCTCTTCTCTCTCTCTCTCTCTCTCTCTATCTCTCTCTCTTTCTCTCTCTCTCCAGTTGTTGACTGCGGCCACCCCGGCTCTCCCCCAAACGGCGTGCTGAGCGGAGATAAGTTTACGTTTGGTTCGACGGTTCGATACTCCTGTCTGGGCGGCAGGCAGCTAAAGGGGGAGTCGTCCAGGATGTGTCAGCTCAATGGGATGTGGAGCGCGCCCATGCCCTTCTGCTCTGGTAAATTATGAAATACGCACACGGAACGTACATCAGATCAACTGATGGAAATTATTTTGATGGATTAACTTAAGAATACTGTATACCAGATGCATGCTATGCTCACAAGACTAAATCTAAAATTCTGACCTGAAAGGTTTATTATCACAATGTTGCAACTTTTAATCAGTGCTCTTTTCAGTGTGTCCTTAACAGTCCTTTGTTTTTCAAATGTTTGGCCTTGATTGCAGCTAAATAATTGTAGCAGTGGAGGTGGCTCATAACTAAAAATATGTAAGCGTTTAATTAACCTCAAAAGCCACGTTTCAGTGCTATTTAGACTGTACCACATTTTATGCTTTTTTTTTTTTTTTCAGTGAGCCAGTGAATTTCTATTCACACACAATAGTACTTAATGCACCTGCATAATGGATGAGTGTGAATGAACTTGGCAGTGTTGTGTTCATATCGCTCGTAAAGCAAACAAAAATGCACTCAAGCAAGGAAAAAAAAAATAATCTACGTTGGAATGCAAATCATAACCTTGGCCCTGGAAATGAAAAATGCAATTCGGTCCCAGAGGTTTCCTGGAAATATTGGACAATTTTTCATTGGCTGGTCTTGCATGCTGACTGATGATGTCAGTGACAAATGATACACAACAATGTGAATGGAAAGTTTGAGCTTTTCATGGGACCATTTATATTAAACCAATACGGTAATGGGAGAACTTGATGATTTGTACATTACAATATACCGTAGCCATCCTTGTATACAATGTGAATGTACCCCCACTGGCTACAATAAGCAAATGAATAACGCGATGACAATCGGATTGGAAGCTGCTCAATGCCTTTACATCATCATCCCACAATAACACCTTCAGATCAGTTAGCCTCAGCTTAGCATTATTAGCGTTTTAGCTTGTTAGCCTTTCACAAATGCTACATTCTCATTTGTGTATACTGGTAAGTATGACCAATAATTGCTCATTGCAGTGTCACATAAAAAAAAGGAAAAAAAAAAAGGTTAGAATATTGTAAGAGAAGAAAGTCGTGTCCTCCTGACTACCAGCAATTCAAAATTGTCCTCTGTAGTGGACCTTTTCAAACCTGAATATTTCCCACCCAGTGCCTACGATTAACTCCTGTTGTGCTCTATAGAGGACATTCAGAGCTTTCCAATGATACCAAATGTGTAGGGGTGGGGCTTTGCTACCTTTGATTGCATCATAAAAGAAAATGGCTTCCCTCAGTGCAAGCATTTTTTCGGGAAGAGGAAAATTAAGTGTATAACACTTTTTATTGAACAAATTTAGGGTTTAAATGTTAGCATGTTTTCTATAAGACTCTTAAGAACACAAACTATTATTTGAATTATTTTAACTGTATTTGACCCTAGCATTTAAGTTTTAAAAATGTCCTCTGTAGTGGACACATCATAGCTTAAAAAAAAAAATCAATATTCAAAAATTTATTTTGCAGTATTCCAGTTATTTCACAAAGATTGGGAAATATCAAAATAAACATGATTGGACAATATTTTTTTTCCCTGGTAGTGGTATTACTAGGATGACAATGAAATTTAAAAATATGTAATTTTACTTGGGCAAATGTTTTAAAAGTGAGTCAAAAGTAAAAATAAATAAATAAATAAAATCCAAGTTCTATGTTTTTTTTTTTAACTAAGTTTTGAAAATTTATTTTTCTGAGAACCAAGAAAAAAAAAAAAACATTTTAAGAAAAAAAAAAAAACATTTTAAGAAAAAAAAATAAGTTGTGGTTTTACCCCAAAAAATATTGACAAAGTCACAATCAATGACAGCCAAATAAAAATGTGAGGAAAAAACAATTTCACAAGAAAAGTTTTTTACTGGATTTGACAATGACTATTACTATAATGAAATTATATTTTTCAGAGAAAAAGGTTTACCAAATAACGTTCAATTTACACGAGGAAAAAAAAAAATCAATGTTACTCTAATTGTCATTGTTACGAGAAAAACGTTGACATTTTAAAGGCACAACATGTTACTAGAATCTTCATAATGTCATAAGAATGACAATTTAATTCAAGGAAAACAACACTTAACTACAAAAATCAAGTTTGAATTATGCGCATGTATACAATCAAAAACTAGGACTTGTTGATAAATGCTCAACTTATGGTGAGATGGCCCCTGACTTTGTTCATGCCAAACACTATTGAGTGAGTTGGTCTAGTGTGAATGCCAAGTCATGTAGTAAAGCAACAGCAGCACCAAAGTAACATTCCCCAATGAAATTGTCTGTCTGTCTGCGTGATACATTTATGTGTATGTCGAAAAGCATGCACACACATTTGTCAGGCACAATTTGCTGACCGTGCAGTTCTCCAAGGACAAGATCACACGCTCACTCTCAGACACACTCACGCACACACTTCAGTCTCAATTTAAGTGTTCGAACGCACACCACACTTGTAAACGTGTACTTGAGTTTTATGTTTTCATATGAGGGGGCCATCAAGGACATCATTCAGGATTATCGCTTGTATTCTTCCTCTTCGCTCACACAAGCTAGTGAAATTCACTCGTGGACTGAAATGCGCAATTTCCGCATGCCGTGTGAAAGGATTTGTGTTTTGTGCTTAGGTGACACGGCCGGCTCCTGCGGCGATCCGGGCATCCCGTCCCACGGATCGAGGGAGCAGACGGATTTCCGCATCCGCTCCAAGGTGTTCTTCAGCTGCACGGAGGGCTACGAACTGATCGGCTCGGCCGAGAGGATGTGTTTCCCCAACGGGACGTGGTCGGGAACGCAGCCCTTCTGCAAACGTAAGAGGATGACAACAGTGGGAAAAAAGTTATCAGAGAAATAAATACTCAACTTTCCCATGACTGGGAATATTACTTAAATGTAAAAGTTGTTTACTTTTCCAGCCATCCAGTGCGGTAATCCCGGTACTCCCAGCAACGGCAGAGTGTTTCGTCTGGACGGGACCACCTTCTCCCACTCAGTCATCTACTCCTGCATGGATGGCTACCTGCTCTCCGGCGCCACCACCAGGCTGTGTCTGGCCAATGGGACCTGGTCGGGAATACAGCCCAACTGTACCAGTAAGGCATTTGATTTGATATTTTCTGTTATTTGTTGAAAAACTCACGTCTTCATTGTTTTTGCCCTCATACAAAAGACTTGTTTGTTTTGTTTTATGCAACCTGGTTCCATGGATGTATGTTGCAGTAAGGGCAGTAACTTTTTTTTTTTTTTTTTTTTTTTACACAGGCTTTTGTGCTGTCTAATAGGAAAAAAAAGTAGTGCTTTGGTGCCATTTTGTGCCATTTTTAATTGATTTGGTTGATTTGATTTGATTTATTGAACATATAAACAAGCAAACAGCAGAAAAAACAGAAATTAAAAGAAAAGAAAATCCCAAATAAAATTATCAATCCATCATAGTTTACATGTTCAAAAGGAAGTAGGAAGAAATTAAAAACATATCTTGTCCTACCCCTTTTACTTTAGATATTTAAACTTATTTCATTATTAATACAATACTAATTTACTATTTTTGGTTATATAGCCTGGTTATATATACACAAGTGCACTTGGACATGTTTACATTTGCCAAACACATATATACATGAATTTTCTAGACATATACCATAATACCTATCTAAATCATATACACATACTCACATATACAATTTTCATGCTCTGGTCTGACATAAGTATTTATTTATTTTTAACTTTATTTTAAACATTTTTTTAAACTCCAGAAGTGACTCACATAATAGGCAATTACGAAATTTTATTTTAAAATGTTGTGACGTATCTATCACATTATTTCAATAAACATCAAAAGCATCAACAAAATAATTAAAATATACATCCCAAGCTATGTATTAACAATTAAAAATGAAAAAAAAACACCAATGTGAAGATTATAAATAAAGTATAAATATGACAAACTTAGCAACAAATTAAAATGAAAAATAAAAATAAATTGCTGCCTCGTCATTTAAACTCAAAGGTTCTTTGAGGTTAAACAGCAATCTTTATGTGTTACTTATGGGAAATATTTACTTTTAAATCTTTTGCTTGGCAGTTGTGCCAAGCTGCTGATGTGTGATCATCAGGCTTCCTCCCACTTCCCAACCGTGCTTTCAATTATTCCCATCTCTGAGTAATGCAACGGTCCTTGGCTTTTCTGTGCCGCTGCCATTGACGTTAAAGAATGACGCGTGTAACCATGATCGGTGTTTACTTTAGCTAATTGGCTCGACAAAGTCGAGAGGAGGGAACGTTCAATAAGTGCAACTTGCCACAGCCTTAAACAGCAAGATGACTTGTTAATAAATATGTGTTTAAAAAAAAAAAAAAAACTTTAATTTGTCATATCAAGATATATATAACAGCTGTAATGACATCAAGCATCAACATTGACATGCTACTGAAAAAGGAACACAAGTGGACGTAAGTGCAAAAAACATTCAACGTGGCCACAAAAGTGTTAAAAAATAATAATAATAATCACATAAGGGTGTACTCACTTTTGCTGCTGTGTCATTTTGAGGAGAAAGTTAAGTTGGACTTTTATATAAACTATACACTGACTACTTTACACTGTAGTAAAGTGTTATTTCTTCAGTGCTGTCCAATGAAAATGCATAATCAAATATTTACATAAATATGAAGGGTCTACTCACTTTTTTTTTTTTTTTTTTTTACATACTGTCCTGTCAGATTTATTTTGCATAAATTTAGTAGGACTTTGAGGACTCATGGCCTCTAATAGGACAAAAGGTTCCCCATGCCCGACGTACAGGAGGAAGATGACAGGACATCTATTAATAGTCATGTACGCATCCGGTGGCGGCTTTAGAGGAATTTCAAATACCTATTAGGCTATGAAGGACAGGACTTTATAGGTACAGTCAAGGGAATGTTAATGTGATTCCAAAGAGAGACCCAAGACAACCTCGGCCGCTCCCAGGTATCACTTGACTTCAAGCCACTAAAGGAAATTAGATCCATGCTAATACAGGCGGAGTGAATGCATAAGACCCTAACCCTGCTCCTAAAACTAACTCTAACCCTGATCTCTTCTTTTCTGCAATTTCCAAGTGATAAACTGCGGTGATCCTGGTGTTCCGGCAAATGGCCTTCGCTACGGCGAGGACTTCACCATCAGCCAGAACGTGACCTTCCAGTGCCAGCCTGGATACAGGATGGAGGAGGACGGCTCGCCCGTCAGGATGTGCACCCAGAACGGGACGTGGAGCGGGAATATGCCAATATGCACAGGTAATGGTCACTGCAGTGTCGCTGTATTTTAGTTTTATGATAGTGTCCAGGAAATAATCCATATACTGGAAGAAAAACATTGTAATATCTATATAACTGAGAAAACCATCACAATATGATATTAGCACTTTATTAACTCATTCGGTCACAGCCATTTTCACAGAAGCAATCCCGTTCGCTCCTGGCTGTTTTACTGGATTTTGACTGATTTTCCAAGGCCCACAAAATATTGTGTTCTTTTGAAATAAAAACATGGAACCTATCAAAAAAAAAAGATTAAAGTCTCTTCTTTCATCAGGAGAAAAAAGTATATTTCTTGTTTCCGTTTTGCAGCAATTAGCATCAGAATATAGCTAAATTTCATCAATTTTCACAAATCTATTTAAACTTGTGAGCTTGTGAGCTTTTTTTCAACATGGCCCTGGTTGATCTCCTTTGCTCTGCTGCCACCTGCTGGCCGTTTGTATAATAACTACCATTTCTGAAACCGTTCTTTGCAGTTGAGAGGCTGCATCAAAGCCTTCTGTATGCTCTAGTATAAAAAATAAAAAACTTACAAATACGTCTTTTGGACACTTAAAACAATTAAAAAAAACATATTTATATGTTACTGCGAGCAAATGAGTTAATATGTTTGTTAAAGGTCCCTCTTCCTCTCTTTCCCTCCCCGTCTAGCGGTGACGTGTCCCACTCCCGCCACCGTCAGCAACGGGGTTCTGCAGGGCAGCGACTTTGAGTGGGGCAGCAGCGTGAGCTACACCTGCTCGCCGGGCTACGAGCTGTCCTTCCCGGCCGTTCTCACCTGCGTGGCCAACGGAAGCTGGAGCGGGATGCTGCCGCAGTGCTTACGTAAGCCCACCATGCATGTCACCAGCCATGCAGACTCAACATTATTTATTTTTTGGTTTTGTTTTATATATGCAGCCAAGTTTTGCGGCGACCCCGGTACTCCAGCGGGTGGTTCCCGAGAGGGCCGGAGTTTCATCTACCAATCGGAAGTGACCTTCTCCTGCTCCCCGCCTCTCCTTCTGGTCGGCACGGCAACCAGGCTCTGCCAAAATGACGGTAGCTGGAGCGGTACACAGCCCCGCTGTATAGGTGATCATTTTGCTTGATAGTATTTTTTTTTTTTAAACCCTAAACATTCTTGAATAAATGAATATATCACTAATAATGATTTTGGTTGGGTTGCTCAATGAGAAAATGGCCTTTGTTCTATAAAATCCGTTAAAATAGAATCTACTGGTTTTTTCTGCTTTTGTCGATATTTTTGACAGTTTCCCTAGATTCACTGTGATTATTGCATGTTATTCATCATTCAGACACCACCAAACCCTAATTCAGGGTGGTTCAGCTTTGGGGGAGTCGGTATACTCAAGAGTAGACAAGAGACAGGACAAGCGCTTTGAGAATTATGAGAGACACAGTTAATTAAGAACGTGCATGCATGGAGACAGTTCAAATACAACCTGATAGCTACACAGAAAAGTGTCTGTCAATTTCTCCTTAGGCGAGGTCGTATTTGCAGCCATGAACAGGCAGTTATCATCTGTCTCATGCAACTGATGCCCGCCTAATTACTGACAGCTTGCTTTGTCTCAGCAAAGTGATAATACAATATCAGAGAGAAAGAACAAGGTCGGCGTTCTTATCCTTGCACTCAAGGAAAATATTATATTGTTGTGAACAGAATCCAATTTTTAAGTTCAGAGGCATATATTTTTCTGGCTGCTGTTTCGTTCTAGTCTTAAATCGTTGTGTAATTGTGATATAAAAAGACGCGTATTGTTGTTTTGAATGTATTTAGGGGGCTTCCAAATGACCGCGCGCGTGGGTTTGTCACACATTATTTATGTTCGGCTGCGTGCGGATGCTTTATTCCAACTTGTTTGTTGCTCAGTGGGGAGCCGCTAGCTATCGCGGCTAACCCCGCCGTCTCATATTCCTCTGCCTTAACGATCAGGGCAATTAAGGGCCCACCCACATGTGGCATTTTGCAGGCTTTGGCTCCCGGTTAAACCGGCCGCTGCTCATCAAAGCAGAAGTCACACAGACGGATCAGGAATAATCACAACGGAGGACTAGACAGACATGTTGTAAATGATGGTGGCGGGATCCGGTTTTCTAAAAGGACACTAATAACATCTTCGTTTTTGCACACTGAGTAATAATGTTTTTGATAATCTGAATTAGAAAAGGCTGCCCTCGTCTTTGTTAGCTTAGCTTTAGCTACCCAGGTAATTGATACCCAGTTGTTGTTGTAGAAAGAAAAGTCTTTGATAAATGTTTGGAGAACAGTCAATGAGTTTGAGTAATAAATATAAACATTAAGAATTCTTCCTTTGCAAAACTCACAAAAAAAAACCCCCATCACATTATCAGAAGATAGCCACTATTCAGCATGCATCTAGCAGCTAAGCTAACGTAATGCAACCGAAGATCTAACTTTACTTAAGAGTTCTGGGAATAGGAACAAAAACAGGTAGTTGTGTATGGGTTTTTTTCTTCACAATTTCAAAGTGATTTGTGTTTGAATAATCTTAAGTGTACAGTTAAGTTATGCTCATGAACCATGTAGCTAGCGGCTAAACCAGGCGTTGGGAACGCCAGTCCTCAAGAGCTGCTGTCCTGCTTGTTTTAGATGTCTCCCTCCTCCAACAAACCTGATTCAAATGCTCAACTCATCAACATGCTCGATATGAGCCTGATAACATTTCTGGTCATCATCAGGTGTATTGGAGGAGGGAAACTGTAGGACAGCGGCTCTCAAGGACCAGCGTTCGCTACCGCTGAGCTAAGCTAAACTAGGCGCAGTAAACATCTCTACTCGGCACAAACAGATGGCCCCCAATGCTTCACGCCAGTCACAGAAGATTATCACGACAATGAAACGGCTGAGTTCATCTGTCGATGGTGGCTGAAATGAGGTCTAGGGAGACACGCGGGGGGGAAAAAAGCGAGCGGCCCCTGCTATTTAGTCAAAGGCTCAGCACACGCGGACCTTGGCTCGCCACTTTGCACACGGGCGTGATTTGCGAGGAGGTGCTTCAGCGTCGAGTGCGTGCTGACTCATCATGATGTCTGAGTGTCGTTTTAAACACACGCACGAACCTCTGTATTCCATGGCACTCTCATAGGTGACTCCAAGTAGAATGTTGGGACAACTTCATAGCATCTGCACACACACAAAACATCTGGAATACTGCGGAACCTCGAATGAAGAAAAAAATAGACTGACGACTAAAAAGAGAGGGCCGCTGGAGGGGAAAAGAGATGTAGAGGAAGTGATGATGAAGAGAAAGGGAGTAGCATGAGGAGGGTTAGGAAAAGGATACATAATGGTCAAGCGAGAGGAATGAGTCGGGAAGAGAGAGAAGGGGATGCAGAGAAAAGGAGGTCTGAGTCGGGAGAAAGAAGGAGGTGAAGGAGAGTCGAGTGATGAAAGGAGGTGAATGAGCAGTGAAAAGAAGGTGAAATGTGAAGAATAAGTGTGAGGGAGGGAGAGAGAGGAAAGATTACACAAACATGATTGACTTTGTGTGAGATGTTTTTTGGTCAGTTTAAGATATTTTTTGGCGATAAGTGTAGTTCGTCCATATGTGAGGTTTTTGATGAATGTCAGCATTTTTGGAGGGGAGTATGTGAGATTTTAATGGTAAGTTGTTTTTTTGGTGATTGTGAGAAGGGTTTTCGGTAGACATGCGTTGCTTTTTGGTTTGTTTTTGATTATTAGAATATTTACACTGTATGTGAGATTTTTTTGCTCAATTTGACAGGTTTTTGATGAATGAGTTATTTTTTTTGTTTGTTTGGTGTGAGAGGCATTCTGATAAGTGTGAGAGGAAAATGTTATTATGGGCATTTACAGCACATCATAGCTCTCGCTCCTCGACTGCATCCTTTTCCCTCTTAACTTTGTGACAAAGCTCTGCTGCCCCCTGCTGCCGCGCCAGCATACAACAGTCTCTGTTGCCATGACAACAACGGGCCAGTGGAGAGGAGAGAGGGCATAACGCTTGTGTTTCTTCTTTACAGAGCCAACCAAGACGAGCTGTGACAACCCGGGAACGCCCAGATACGGATCCCTCAACCGCACCTTTGGATTCAAGGTTGGTAATGCAGTGAACACAATTTCATCAAGATTATTGTATAACTTGACTTGGCAGAAATGGAAAGACTCTCATGAACACAGTTTTAAGTAGTAAAAAAAGAGGCTGATCTTTATTTGTCACTCCCAGTTGAAGTATAACTGTAAAACAAAAATATGAAAGATAATTAAACAGTGTTTATTAAATTTTTTTTGATAAATGAGCCTTTCATATGAGTGTTATATGAGTTATGTTTTATTTTAATGCAAGATGTTTTTTTTTTATGCTTGTGTGAGAGCTAAATGTAAATGTTGTCCTGTGGAGCACTTCATATTGACGTTATGGCACCGATACAGCGATTTATCAATTTCCACGTGTGAAAGGGTCTGTCGTCTTGTCGTGTCGCAGGTGGGCAGCGTGGTGTCCTTCCAGTGCCAGCCGGGTCACCTGATCCAGGGCTCCTCCTCCAGAACTTGCCAGCCGGATCTGAGATGGAGCGGGACACAACCGGAGTGTATACGTAAGAGTCCCGTTCAAACGCTTGTCATGTCCTCTCCAATCGCCATCTTTTATTTAATGGTTATTTTTTTGGTGTCCAATCATCCATCTTTTTATTCTTCTTATTTTTTTTTTGTCATCCTCTCACAGCGCACGCATGCAAGCAGCCCGAGAGCGCCCTCCACGTGGACGTGGTGGGCATGGACCTGGCTGGCTTCGGCTACACGCTGGTGTACAGCTGCCAGCCCGGCTACTTCCTCGCCGGGGGTTCCGAGCACAGGGTCTGCAAGAGTGACGGCACCTGGACCGGAAAGATGCCGATATGTCGCGGTAAAAGCAAAACATGACTATAAAAGTGTGTTCATTGTTTTATTAAATGAATTAAAGTCCGATTATTAAACTGTTAATTACCTAACTATAATAACATAGCATAATAAACATTGAAATTTAAATTCAAATTAGAGCTGTCAAACGGTGACATTTTTAATCAGATTAATCACATCTTAGAATTTTGATTAATCATGATTAATCACTGACTTAAAAAGGCTTTTTCTCCCAACATATTTTGCCCCTCTAAATTTGAAGCGCACCTGTTATGTGTTCATTTTTTCGACATTTAATGTTATGAGGACGTCTTCAAAAATTTATATCCACTGCACACGCTCATCCTGCTTTTTCTAATCAATTATTTGCATAAACATGACCTACGGCACATGTAAATATTTATTAAATGCTTTACTTTAATGCATATAGTTATGTTTATTGCTCAAACTCCAACAGCTACCTTGTAACCATCCACTGTCGGCTAAAAAGGATCATCTGCGGTGAAAATTAATAGTGTGATTAATCTGTGGTAATACAATGATTAATGCGATATTTTTTTCTGATTAATTAGTTAACGCTTTAACTTTGTCAGCACTAATTAAAATATCAAAATTGGGGGGTATTAAGTTAATAAAAGGTACAATGTAATAAAAAAAATTAACAAATCATGAAATCTTACAAATTAGTCATGGATTCACTTTGCATAGCCTAGCCTGCAGCAAGCCATTTTTTTGTATTTTTTTTCCTTCCCCAAACACTTGATGGTCAATTAGTGCTAATCATGCGACCAGCACTGAATTCTAATTTTCTGTCTCCTGCCTCAATGGGACATTAAGCCTACATCTGGCTCACTACCATCTTTTGTTCCAATTTCCATATCATCACTGGACGCCACGTACTTAATGGAGCCAAATGTGTATTCATGTACTTTGTATGCTTGCAGCTGGCGAGAAGAAGAAAGCTGTAAAACCAGCAACGGGAACCCCGAGCCCCAAACTGAACGGTTAGTGCTGATTCCTTTTTGGTCTCCATGCAGTCCAAAAGACACCAGAGCCCGCAGCCGAGCGTGACCGCTTGCTTCCTTGTCTGCCGGCCATGTTTGTTATATTAATTTCTCAAAAGGTCACTATTTTGGCGAGCAGCGAAACACTTTTAAATGTGAAGTCACAGCTGTAACAAATGTTTCCGTTTAGTGCCAACTGCCAGCAACGTCTGCCGCATAATAACCAGCTATTTACATCTGCACTACATCAAACTGCATTTAATGGAGTTTACACAGGCCTACTTTTTACTATGGTACGGCTGTAAGGCTATATGACCCCAATAAAATAGCCCTATCTTACTTGGGATATGCTACATTTCATTGATCAACCTCTACTCAGCTCAACTTTATTTATAGAGCACTTCAAAGCAACTGCAGTTTAAGGTGATGTACAGGATACAAATACATATCAAATATGACATACAACAATAAAACACTAAAGGACAGTCATGTGGAATTGAAGGCGAATGAATAATATATTCATTTTTAGTTTTAATTTCATTTCTAATGGGAAAAAAATAGTGTACATTATTTTTTTCAATTATTAGATTTTAGTTTTTATGTTATTGCATATTAGCTTTAATTATACATTTTCTAAAAAAATATATTTAATGTTTTTAAATGTATTGCTGTTTTTCACCATATTTATCCCCATCAGTTATAACAGTAATATTTGATAGATAATATATTTATTTTTAATTTAAAATTAATCTATTTTGCAATAAATGAGTTGTAAATGCACAAACCTTTTATTTTAATTATTTTATATATTTGCAATTTGAACCCCATGCAAAAAAATAATAAAAAAATACATGAAATAACTGAAATAATTTTGAAAAATGTTTTGAAAAATTCTAGGTAAAAAAAAAAAAGAAGACATTTTTAAATCTTTTTACCTTTTAACTAATAAATATTTTTAATAGATGATGAAAAAAAAACGATTTTATTTAAGTTAGAATTAAAATTTTGTTTTTTGTTGTTTTCTTTAATGGTCATTTAGTTGCTGTAAATTATTTTTCACATTTATTTGTATTTAGATATTTGTATGTAGTTTCTAATTGTATATATTTCATAATGTGATGAAAGTGAGTAGTTAATGATTCTGGACAAGTGCTGAGTGAATTAATTGTCTTTTATTGACTTTTCTATATTCATTTCTACACGTGACTTAAAAATGACAAAAATGCTCATGCTGTTAGCCACTCTGATTCTCTGATTCTCAATATATATATTTTAACCATTTTTTTTCTCCATGGTTCCGCAGTGCCCGACGATGTGTTTGCCCCCAACTACATCTGGAAGGGCTCGTACAATTACAGGGGAAGGAAGCAGCCCATGACGCTGAGCATCACCAGCTTCAACGCCAGCACGGGCAGAGTCAACGTCACCCTGAGCAACGGCAACATGGAGCTGCTGCTATCAGGCATGTCACGCATGTTGCTGTTGGACATATTGTTATGCTACGGAGGAACATATTATTTTCCTTAATATGGTATTGATACATATTATACAGGACAAAACATGTACATACATTATGAGTACAAAAAAATGGCAGAAACTAAAATAGAGAAATAGTAGAAAAATAAAAAATGAACAAGATGTGTTGTCTCTTTCGGCAGGTCTTTATAAGACATCAGAGGCACGTTTGCTGTTGCTGATGTACCATGTGAACTACGCGCAGCAGGGAAATCAGCTCAAAGATGCCACCATTTCTCCTGCCAAGATCATCGAAGACTCGTGGACCATGGATGGATTTGTAAGCGTCAGTGTGATCACAGAAAATATCAACTTTACACAGTCATCCTCCGCTATTAACGACGGATGGGGATAATTGTTTAGAACTGGAAATATAGCACAAACTGTCATCTCAAAATAGTTTAGTATAATTTCAAATTCACAACATTATTAAAATTTAATGTACATTAACTCTTTTACTGCCACACGTAATGAAAAACAAACAAACAAAAAACACAGTGCCATTTCGCCGAGCATTCATCAGATTCCATCAGGTTCCGTCACATTTCATTGTAATTCCATACACCAGTAGCCCATTAAAAAGAGACACAATGCTGCCATCTGCTGGCCATAGTTAGGTGGTGTTTTTGATTCCACAACCCATTGACCAGGCAGCGCTGCACTTCGGCATTGCTCCGTCCATTTAAGGAAAAAAAAAAAAAAAAAAAAAAGGTAGATGACGTCATTTCACGTTTATGGCAGCATACATCGGGATTTTACTAATCGTTATTAAACGTTTTTAGCGGTCAAAGAATTACAGTTCATGTGCATACCATCCAGTCCATCACTTTTTCTTGAATGTGGTTATTTATCGTTGCAGGTGTCTGCCGAACCCGACGGTTCCAGTTACGTGTTCCAGGGCTTCATTCAGGGAAAAGACTACGGACAGTTTGGACTCCAGCGACTCGGTAATTGCTGTCCAAAAAGGACTTGATGATGATGATGATGATGATGATGATGATGAACGAGGCGAACTTCCCGTTTGCTTTGCAGGTCTGAACATGTCGGAGAGTCAGAATTCGCAGCCGCCTCAGCTGGGTACCAACAGCAGCTCGGTGGCTATCGCGATCCTGGTGCCTTTCTTCGCGCTCATTTTTACTGGCTTCGGCTTCTATCTATACAAACAAAGGTTTGTACTAAAGAGTGCATTGATCGTATGTGGCAGGCTTTCCGTAAAACAGCCCAAGAATCATGAGTTGTATACAATTTTTGACTCAATGTTTGCCTAAAAGATCCTGTTTTAAGGGGGTAGTCCTGTCTCGTGCTAATGAGCCATAATTAACCTACATATTAGCTTAGCATTGCCTCGTTGCTAGGTGGTTACGATGATGCTAGCTACTACAAGCCCACAGGGAAAAAAAAAAAAAAAAAGACAGCACTACGGGTGCCCACGTCCACTTTGACAACATCAACAAACGTGGGCTCCCTCTAGTGGTATGCAGAAGGATCACTGCCCAAGTACAGTTAAGCTGTATTTAGCGTTTCATACCACTTACTCACAGAGTCACCTGTTTGTGCAATTTTTTTTCAATTTTTTTTGTAATATTGAAAAAAATAAATGTTTGCTAGGAGAGCCTGTCGCCGTGGAGGTTTATGCCTGAAATTTGGGGATGTTTAAAAAAAATGCATAATATAAAATGTCCAACAATTATTTGCTGAATTTCACTATTCACTATTACTGTATTTTATTTGCCCGTTTTTAAATGGAGTGTTTGAACTGTGCATAATGTTACAGTGGCCTGCAATAATATATAGGACCCCATTTTCTCATTTTTGAACCCCGGTCGGAAGGATGTGCTAATTTGCTTTTGCCAAAGTTTGAGGATCATTTCAGGGAACCCAGGAAACCCCCAACTCAATTACAACATGGAGGCATCTGTCTATGTTCATAGACATTTTATCTTACCCCTCTGTTGTTGTTGTGTTATTTCCACATTTATTTACACACAGGACCACACCGAAAACCCAGTACACAGGCTGCTCGGTCCACGAGAACAACAACGGGCAGGCCGCCTTCGAGAACCCCATGTACAACACCAACGCCAAGGCGGTGGAGGGGAAGGCGGTCCGCTTCGACCCCAATCTCAACACGGTCTGCACCATGGTCTGAGGATCCATGACGGGCAGGAACCGGAACGGAAAACTGTTCCCGGTGATTCAGACTGGTCTCGGCCGCCCGGTCTGGAATCTCACATTACGGAGAGTAGCAAAAAAGTTTTTGTAACACGGAGGGGGAGAAAAAAAAAAAAGTAAAAAAACAAACAAACTCGTGAGCAAAAGAAGGGATGAGGGCAGCCCCGGAAACGGCGTCCTTAATCTTGAGTGAACGGCGGATTAGAGTCAAAAGGGAGCCCGGGTCCTAGTGGAGCAGATGAGAGGGGGAGGAAGGCTGACTCACGGAATGTTTAAATCGCTCCTTTGCCATTCCGGTGGACGGAAAGGCTGAGGAGAGGCAGAGAACCCCGAACTGAACTGGAAGTCGATTAAGCGAATCGTCTCAAGTGAAGATCTTCAAATCCCCTCGTAGCTAATCAGAGCAAACCTGAAACTCGGAGCCGTTTGCGGAAATTGTTCCCTGATTCGGTGGATTCCAAAAGGACTCTGATGCGAGTTGGACTAACAAAGAGTCTGAAACTGACATTCCGGTTCTGGCACTAAAGCACATCGGACAGGAAACGCTTCCTGTCTGCCCCGGAGAATGGGACACTTTGACGGGAGGGAGGGGACGAGACGGGAGACATCTGCGGAGGTCCGCTTGCAGGACCGCCGCCGTTGGAACTTTAAGCAGAAGCGGGCTTTGCCGCTGCCGACGTGGACCGCCGCCGCGGTTCCACTGTGATCCTGCACTCCGCGAGTGCTTCCTCCTTTATTTGTTACTACTACAGAATCTTCTGATCTGTAAATCTATTGCGAATATATATCAATATATATATTCGGGAGTGGTCACCACTTATATTTTTGTGCTATGTATTTGCCACGGGGGCGTGGCCAAGACGGATCATAAGCAGCAGATTATCATGTGGGATTTTTCCAGGAAAAAAAAAAAAATCTGGCCAACCACCTTTTTTCTTTCCTTCGCAGAATGTGAAGTCGCACACTTTCATTGCTTTTTGTGATCTGTTTGGTTCTATGATTTTTGTTTAGACGTCACTGTGTCTAATTATCTAAATGAGAAAAGCCGCAACAGCTGCCACTTTTTAATTTTTTTTTTAATGTTTTTTTTAAAAAAAAAATTCTTTTTTGTTGTTTTTGTTTTTTTGTTTTTTTTGGTTGGTTGGTTTTTGAGTCCAGAATGCTACGGTGCTATGATTACAAGTGTTAAAGGGGAAGTCAACCTTTCTTGTTACTTCTTGACAATAATATGTTGTACTGTATGTGACCTCACGAGTCTAATTGTGAAATTCTGATTAATATTACATTTGTGGAATATGAGGCAAAATTTAGCCGTTTTTAATAATCTCAAGGGGCGGCCATTTTGCCACTTGCTGTCGACTGAAGATGACATCACAGTTTGCTCAGGCAGGGCTCAGGCAATGACCAATCACAGCTCACCTGTTTCCTGAAGCTGAGCTGTGATTGGTTGTTACCTGAGACATGAGCAACTGCGATGTCAACAGCAAGGTAGCAAGACAGCAAAATGGCTGCTTTCTGATATGGAAAAACTGCTAGATTTTGCTCCTTAATTCATATTCATTTAACACAATATTAAACAGAATACTGTATTTAGAGTAGTGGGGCTGCATAGAACATATTGTCAAGATTTTTTTTGTTGACTTCCCCTTTAAATTTAGGGAGGACTCAAGTGATGTGAGCCCCTTTCACACTGATCAAAGCACCTTCTTGTTATCCTCTTTGTCATCGAAAGTAAATACTGTCGCTCAGACGTCAACATACATCTACTGTAATTATCTGAATAAGTGAAGCTGCAACGGCTGAGTCAACTCGTAGTTTGGAAATGATGATTTTGTGCCAACTCAACCGTTCTATCGTTACATGCCAATTTGCTGGGAATGTAGTGTGAAAGGGACTAGGGATGGAATCAAGTGAAGTATCTGGATAGTTATGAACTCAACTCGTCCGTCTCGCGTTGTTAAATATGGAATGTTGAAATGTTGTGTTTGTAGTCGGAAGTATCGCTTTAATTGTAATTAAGTTTGTTTTTTTTCTCCCCTCATTATCGGGACCTTTTGTACAGGAATTTTATCGTAAACAACTGGATCCCAGTGGAATACTTTGGGTTTTTTTTCAAGTATGCATTTGAAGAAACATAAGCCTTATTATTTCTGTCTGGTTTTCTTTGTTCAGTAGCGTTTATTTCCCATCAGAAATAAAGTTGGCAGGTTTAGGAAACCATGCGGAACAGTCCAACATACTTCCTCTTAATTGTCGGCCTTAAAATGAGCCACAACTCGTACTATTTTTTTTACTTATTTTTTTTTTCTCCCAAATGGGCCAGTCATATTGAGAGCGTTTTTCTGCTTCTTTTAACAAGTGCCGCATTGATCTTTCTTTTTTTTTTTGTCTTTAACATGCTGCCAAAATGACATTTTGTTGGCGGTTCAGTTCATCCACGCTCATTTGGACAATTTGGAGTGATTGTCGTCGCGTGTACGTTGTTGTTGTGTTTTGGTGGCTTTAGTTGTGCTTTTCACAATGAATCTGACACAGTGCCTGACAAAAAAGAAAAAAAAAATTGGGGGACCCCGCCACATCTGGGACAACGCCTTCCACACACACACACACGTATCCCACTTTCAATGGCATTTTTCTCTCCCCGCCACAAGCTTTTCCCACTGACTGCAATAAGATTGACTGGAAGACTGAAGCCCTTCTTCGCCCCCCCTTGACGGACACTGGGAGTATTCCCTGTTTGGAAAGAAAAGAAATTATGGTTAAAAAAAAAATATATATACCTAACTAAACAAAGTGTTTTGTACAGAAATATATTTTTATGATGAGATTATTTGTAAAATGTAATGAATCTATTATGTAAATTTTCAATGCAATGTAAGATTAAAAAAAAAAAGGCGACTTGCTTTTGTAATTGTGTCTTTTTCTTTGCATACTGGGGCGGGGTTCTCACTTTTAAAAGTTGCTTTTGGGTTAAAGTGTGACTTGAAAATAAAGCAAATTTACACCTGTGAGGCCAAAGAGAGTGTTGCTATCTCACCTCGAGATAAAGTCCCCAAACTTTGGCATGTTCATTTTCTCTCCGCAGGTTTTATCGCCAATTTTTTTATTTTAATTTTTTTATTTTATTATTATTATTTTTTTAGTGCCTTTTCAGACCTTCGACTTTCTAGCCTAACTCCCAAGAAGTTTAGTTAAAAAAGTTTTGCCACAAATTCAATGTTCCTTACCCTTTGAGTACTTATCATTAAATCATAATCCACTTCTTTGATTATATTATGTGATGAAAGAATTACTTGCAGTCATCATAATGATGTTCTAGGTAACTTGAACTTTCATTCTGCCTA
Organism: Festucalex cinctus; assembly: GCF_051991245.1. Classification (NCBI taxonomy): domain Eukaryota; kingdom Metazoa; phylum Chordata; class Actinopteri; order Syngnathiformes; family Syngnathidae; genus Festucalex; species Festucalex cinctus. Next base: position 12,909,490 of record NC_135429.1, read on the forward strand.
ATAAAAAACTGATTAAAAAAAGTTATTTATACAAATATAAATTGACAATTCGGTAAAAAAAAAAAAAGTCGTAACATGCTTTATACATACATATATATATATATATATATATATATATATATATATATATATATATATACATACATATACAATTTAACATGAATTATATATGTCTGCGGTTGTCATTTTCAAGACGTCTGACGTCGGCAATAATCGCCGTTGCGTGATGACGTCACTAAGCGTTCTTTCCAATGTTGGAAGTTGCTTTTCGCCTCTGCTCGCCACGACCCGTTGACGTTTTCTCAAATGTTAAAGAAAGGTGGCTTAAAGGTTAGAATATTTAACTTTCTCTTTTGAAGAGGCCACCGTTCTTGTGTCGGGCAAATGCTAAGTTAAAGCTGTGTGTTTTTTGTGTTCGTCGTGGTCCAAAATGTTGCTAAATGAGTTGAGCTAATTAGTTCTACCTGCGTTCGACAGGTGCTGCTGCTGTCGTCGTCGTACAACAGCGGCGTTTTATCCCCTTTTTTCGAAGCTTCAAAAGTCAATAAATTTGTGTTTTAAGCAGAAAAACGTTGTCAAAGTTTATGCTGTGGTATGGTTTTATACGTTATGGAATGAATGCTTGCGGCGCCGTCAAGTTAAATATACCTTTTTACACAAACTGATAATTTATTTGTTTAAGTGGTTTACTTGTTCAAGTGGTATGTTTTAATATTTTATGTACACGTGTGAATCGATAATTATCTAAATTAAGAAACAGTAATTTAAATGGGCTCTTGCAAGGCTTTTTGGGGTTTGTTAGTTTACCACACGCGGCCACTAGATGACGCCACAGCACTTATGATTTTGTTGGTTGGAAACGGCACGTTAAACGTTGACGCTGCTGTTGAAATTAAATAGCAAAAAATACAAAACAACAAAAAATATAGATACAGTCGAATGTATGTATTTTTAGATTTTCTTATTTTTCCAACGTTATTAAACAGAAAATGAAACTGAATAAACGTTATTCTTGTGACTCTGAGGTGACTTTTAAAAATGTTTCTCAACGACACTGATTGTAATGTAGCAGGTAACCACTAGGTGGTGCCAGCACACTTCTACTGTCAGGGTCAGTGAGGCATTTTTACAAACCATCAATTATTGGCAGTGTTATTTTATTTTATTTTTTTTGTACATTCCAAAGACATGCACGACAGGTTAATTGGGCGCTCCGAATTGTCCCTAGGTGTGCTTGTGAGTGTGGATGGTTGTTCGTCTCTGTGTGCCCTGCGATTGGCTGGCAACCAGTCCAGGGTGTCCCCCGCCTACTGCCCAGAGCCAGCTGAGATAGGCTCCAGCACCCCCCGCGACCCTTGTGAGGAATAAGCGGTCAAGAAAATGGATGGATGTTTTTGTACTTCAAAGGTGGAAAAAAGATTATTGGACGTAATTTGAAAATACAACATACTTAAACATATTAAAATATAATACATTAAAATAAATAAGACTGTTCTCCAGTTGAAATTATTATTTTGTTTGTTTTATTTTTAAATTTACATCTTTTTTTTTTCCCCTGCTATTGTACATTTAGAGGCCGAGATGAAGAAATCTTGTGACCACGACTGTCTCTACACAGCAAAGTGCAAGTAGTTTAAGTAAGTATCCTGTTTAAAAGTAAATCAATGTTGTATTTTCGATTATTTTCATATTTTCCCATTATTTAACAAAATAATTCAACTCAATAACGTAATGACTCTTCAACGACTTTTGTAAAAATGTTTTGATTGTCATGTAGCAGGAAACCACTAGATGGTGCGGCACACCTCTGAAGAACATCAATGTTTGTGGAACAAAGGCGGAAAAAACACGCACACAATTATTAAGAGTTACAATAAATAAATTAAATTAAATTAAAGAAAATAAAAGTGAATTGGAGAGAATTTGAAAATACAACACATTTATAGAGATTTAAAAAAAAAAATCAAAATATGTTCAGCATATGAAAAAAATATATATGATCCATTCCAATGATTCAAGCATTATTGTTAGTTAAGTTTTTAAATGTATTAATATTTGTCTTAGTTTTATGATGGTATTTTTACATTTACAGACCTAGAGGAAGAAATCTGGTTATCAAGGTGGGCTCTACACGCCACAAAGTGCAAGAAGTTTAGGTAAGTTTCCAAATGTTTATTATTTATTTATTTATTTGAATTCATGGGAGTATCATGAAGAAATGTTTAATTCTTAAAATATGAGTTTGGGAAATAGGATTTAGAATCAGCATGACTCAGGTGAATACTTAATGTACAATTTACTGTAGTATAAAAAAAAATACAATGAATAATGTTGAGAATATTAACATAAAAGGGAAACCTTTAACTAGCTATTCTTCCCCAAAATAATGTTGGTTTGTTGTTCAGTAGGTTTGTGCTATCCTTGAATGCTAATTCGTATGCACGTGAGACCTTTGAACTGGAAATATTAAATACAGTGTAGTTAATTTGATGTTTCAGCCAAACCCTTTGTTGTTTGTTTAGGATAATGGATCAATTATACATGTATTGAAAAATTTATTATCAAAAATGAAGAGCACGTCCTGAATACCCTTTCATAATATGTCATATCAGTTGTATCAGGGATTGACAACTTGGAATAAATGCTGGAGGGGATCACATAGGAGCAGATGTATTATAAAAATGTAATTTAAAAACATATATAAAATATATAGAACAGTTGAAAGGATTTATTCAACAACAACAACAAAAAAGATCTTTTGTGGTCCATTGTTGCCCCTTGAGCCTCAAGCTGGACACGTGTGCTTTAAATACTCATCGTGTCTTCCGATCAGTCAGCCGTCTTCCTGCCCGTGACTCGCTCGCTTTTCCCACATTGCTCCGTCTTTTTTTCCGTCCTCTCTCAATCAATGGGGGGATTCGGCCCTCCGGGACGTTTTATTTCAATAAAGGAGCCTGGCGAGCCAACAGAACGATGTTTTGTAGGAGCCACATTAATTATGCATCCGCTGCGGAAATCAGCCGGCCTTGATCATCTCGTTTTTACTTTTTTATTTATTTATGCGTTTATTGTAGTCCAAGTTGGATTGTTAATTGGCGGGCTTGTCACATCATATCTGGCCTGTGTTTGATGCTCTATATATTTTATGGTTTCTATTTATTAATGCTGTTTGTGGTGACCTCCCTGCATATTAATTGTTAGTTTTCTCACTGTTGGCTTCAGAAATGTGAACAATTAAATAGGAAATGATGGATTTTGTACTTTAATGTTAGTTTTGTGCACTCTACACTGTAACATGAACTTCACATGTACTGCTGTGTGAATGTGAAATTGCATTCACGTGGTGTCAGACGATTTACTAAATGAAATGATGTCCCTGAAGGTGTGCCTTGCTAAATGATACTAAATTAATAGTCAATAAAAGTGTGGAATATGGGGTAGTTCATACAAAATTGTAGTTTTACAAAAGTTACTCCATTTTTTTGGAATTTCACAACTAACAGTACACAGTGATGTGATAACAAAAATGTTTGCTTTGTGTTAGAATTGCGGTTAAGTGGCAAAATAACACCGAGAATCAGTCATACAGAGAGCGAATGAAATATTTTAATAAAAAAAAATATTTCACCCTAATAAAATACAGGATTTTTTATTTTTATTTTACAAGTAACAATTCAAAAATGAAAACAAATTTAAATTTTGAGAATAAAAAAAAAAAAAGAGAATCTTTACATTTGTGTGGCTATTGTGGCATTCTATGGCTAAAATTCTGTCAAATGACCTTTAATTTAAAAAAAAAAAAAAAAAAAAAAAAGTTTATCTTAATTTGACCCCCCCCCAAAAAACAGAACATTTATTTTTTTTAAATTATTTTTTCTTTTTTTTTTCAAAACTTCTCTCAAATCTTTTCCTGAAAAAAATATGAATACATAGGTACTCGCAACATTTAACTCAACATACAGTATTAATTCTAAAACATAAGACATTTTTTTTCTGCTCCAACTCAGTGTTTTGTCCTCTAAAGTTTTTGTTTGTCCTCCATAAATTACAAATGAATTCTTAGAAATGTACATTTTTCCTTGAAAGAAAATATCCAATTCTTCTTTTAACTCAAGCCTTTGTAAATTACTCTTCAAAATGACTATTGTACACTGTTGCCGTGGCGACGCGCTGTTTTGATGGTCTCATGGAATCAAACGAGAGGTACGGTTCACAACCATGACCTAAAGATAGAGCTCAAATCTTCCACGTTGCAGTGATGGACACCAGTTGGAAAGTTTCCTGATAGCTCTACTTGCGATCAGACCTATACTGTTTATTTTTTCTCATAATAATGAGCAAAATGAAGGCTATTAAGCAGATTGCACTACTGGGCCCTCACTACTTGTCAGCATGTGTGCACGTAGCGCCCCCTCGGCCTTGAAGCCGCTCGGCGTAACCAATCGATGCGTGAGACAAGCTCATCCGTGTCCGACATCGCGCGGCAACCATGTTTGATTAAATGGCCGCCGCCACAGCCTCACCGGGACTCAAATCAATGGCGTTGGAGGGGCGGGAGGGGTGCTCACCTTACATGACGCGGCCCACCGTGGCGCCTGGCCGTATTGACTCGCATAGCAATAAGGAGGATGCCATTTGTCATCAGTTTGTCATTTTTCAATAGTTGCGTCACTGATGTTTTAAATACAAAGTTGTTCTCAAACCTTTTAAACAGCAAGTAACGCTTAAATAAAATTCCAAGCCTGATTTTGTGAGGTCGTTTGTTGTGCTTGCAGCAGAAATTACGGAGTGTTAAAAAAAATCGATTGTCGTATAAAATCCAACTTTTTTTAAATACCTTACATTTTGCCACATTTTTCAGCATTTTTGCCATTGAACACAGCTGTGAACATACCGGTAGTCAACTTTTCAGTCTCTTTGTTCCAGTCGGACCGCAAGGACAAGCTTGTAATGATCTCAATGTTTTCTGTTGTTTCCATGACAACACAACACCCCTAGGTGATTCGGCCCGTGCCACATCATTTTTAACTAAACACGCGATAAAGGTTCACTGCCTAGGCTGAGAGAATTTAGCGCATGACAGCCGCTAACTATCAACATTTTTTTAGAAATGTAAAACAAAACTGAAATGCTACAAAAAAATCTGCGAAATGTAAATACTAAATGGAATACATTTTGACAGAGGACTTTCCTTGAATAAGAAATGAATTGAAATAATAGATCGCCTATATTGTCATTGTCAGGTGCTACCAGATTTGGGGTCCACAACTTTGTTTTTCCTCAAAAGCATTGCTTCTCCATAACTTTATTTTATTCACCGTATTCCCACTCTTAACTACATAGACATTATTTGTTTCCACAAAATATATTTATTTCAACTCGCCCCTGCTTGCTCCATTGTTTCAAGACGTGAGCGGCGATCATTGTCTTTTGCTCCATTCTACTCCGCCCTGTTAGGATGTCGAGAGCGAGACGCGGCAAACGATCGGCGGGCGGCGGCGGATCGCTCGCGTGCGGGATTTGTTTGACTCGGGTAATTGAAAGTGTTTTAAACTATTACGGCGGGCACAGGGGCTTGTTTAAGTGTCGAGCTGCCAGTCAGTGAGGCGGGCGGGCCCCGAGAGCGCCGGCCCGTCAAGGCCCGTCAGTCAGTCGCTGGAAAGCCTTAATGGATTTCTCCACGCCGGAGCTCAGAGACAGACGGGAAAATCAATGCCTTGTCATGTGTGAGTGGGATCCATCAAACAAGCGGCAGCAGAAGTCAGATGGAATGTTTTGTGTTTGTGTGTGTATGTGTTCCTCTCTGCGATAGCTCTGGAAAAAGGGGGCCATGACCCTCCAAAATGGCTGTCTATTATCTAGATAGCTACTATAGCTAGCTAGCCATCTATATACTATCTCACTAGCTAGCTGTCTATAGTAGGTCACTAACTAGCTGTCTATAGGCTCTCGTTAGATAGCGGTCTAATGGATCTAGCTAACTAGTGGCCTATAGGATCTAGCTAGCTAGCGGTCGCTATAGGATCGAGCCAGCTAGCAGTCTCAATAGGAGCCATTTTGCTAGCTGTCTGTATGATCTAACTAGCTAGCTTTCTATAGAAAATAATGTTTTTAAAAATCAAGATGGCATTCTTACTGAATGGATGCTCTCCGCTCATTAAGCATTGGACTTTGGATCGTTGTAATTTGACTTGTGAGGATTGTCTTGATTTCAAAATGAGATCAAGTGCCGTATCTGCTAGTCACAGGCAAAAGCAATACAATAGGCTGTTTGTTTTCATCGTGTATGGGAAGCATTTGCATGCCGGAAATATCACAAATGCCCAGATGTTCTGACTTGTCCATAGATTTACATTTGTAGCTGGCTGTCTATAGGATCTAGCTAGCTAGCTGTCGAGAGTAGGCCTATCTCGCTAGCTAAAAAAGGTTGATGCTGCCGCCAGAACAGTCAAAAGTTTGCTTACATGTCTGTAGCTTGTAGACACAGTCGACACAGATTCCACACAAGGACGCACGTCTTTAGTGTGTGTAACACTGCACTGAATGATTGCAGACTTTAGTAGTAGCACTTGTTTCCACTCATTGCAAATGAGACTTATGTAGGTTTGAGTCTTTAACACAATCATCTACTCGGTGAAAGTCTGCCACCCTCCACTGTTTTTGATTACTTTCCAAGTGAATACCTGCTTCTCATCGCCAAACCGGCGTCTGTGATTTCCTGCCCGCACATCCCGCTCAACCACCATGTCATTTATTATTATTATTATATTGTTTTTTGAGGGGGTGCCTTTTATCTGCACCAAACGATGGCATTCGCTGCCGTCACCACAGTCTAACACGAGGCAGACTCGCACGTCTGTGTTGAGCTAAACCAGACGACCCTGTGAAAGGCATCAAATCATTCCACCATGTTGAGAGCCAAAGTGGTAATTACTTATAATTGGGGGGGGGGGGGGGGGGGCTTCAATTTTTTTCTCACTTTTTTTTTTCTAAATTGGATGATTTCCTTTTTTTCCCTCCTTCTTCTTTTGACACGATGGCAGATACCTCAGAAGTTTTTGGATGAAAATTGAAAACAGAGGTTGTTACACTTCACTTGTTACCCTTCCAACAAGCTGCCATTTGATGACATCCCACATCGTTGTCTTTTTACATATGACGAGCCTTTTTATCTATATTTGATTTGTACTGAAAGTGTTTCCTATTATAAGATTTCACACTATTTGGTAAAACTATCATTAGTATAAAAACTGGCACATAGTCGTCAAATTGTCTTTCCGTCGACGTGATCTCTTCGGCATTTGCATATTGACAGATTTTTCAGCGAAACTATCCAATGCACATCACTTTTTGCGTGCCATTTGGTGGCATCTTTTTGCCAAGGAAACAATATGAAGTGAATTGAAGAGGTTCATTTAGACACAAGTAGCGCTTTGATTCTGTTTTATGGTGTCTAGAGGAAATTAAAAATCCTTTGAAGGCTACTTCACGTATTTGCGTATTTTCACTATTTGCGAAAGATGCAAAAATAAAAAATAAATATTCAAAAATGTTGCTGTAATATGTTGTAATGTGACTAAATTTGTTTATGCAAAATCCTCGCATGAACACAAAATCGTCCTCACTTACCTGAACCTAAATCGAACAATTTCCCAAAACCAAACTTCATGCCGTATAAATGTTTGACAACAGTTTAAGTCAGCAACTGTTGTCACGAAAATGTTCCAAACCAAGTAATGGAACACGATCTTGCCTACGAGATGACGTCCTGGTTGAATCAACATGTTCCTTTTTTTTTTTTCGCGAGAAGATCTCATGACCCACTTTTACGTTCACCAGCTGGAAAAATTCCGCCGGCTAACATCAGTTGGATCGGCTTTGACAAACGCGACCAAGGGCTAGCAGAATTGCCATTGCCTTTGTGCATCCTAGGCAACTTTATAAAAAAAAAAAAAAAAAAAAAAAAAAAAAATAAAAATAAAAAATAAAAAAAAAAAATCAGACTTGATGTATTTAATAGCTAGTGTGTTTATGTAGGCTCCATATGCTAGGGCTCACTGTCTCACCCCCCACTCTGTAGGCTTGTGTTGGGGGGGATGGGTGGCGGTGGAGCCCGCACTGTGGCCTGCCAGCCTCGCAGACATCAAACTGGGCTTTCTTGGCAGCGTCGCGTCGTAGCAGCAATAACACGGGGCCGAGCTGTTATTTTTACCAGCGCTATTACACAAAAACTCAGTGTGTGGGGGTATGTGTGTGCAAAAACACACACAGAAAACACAATGTTTATACACGGATCTCTACTCAGAACATATGCCGCCCCACAGCCTCACCTAACCATCCACACACAACTACAGCGGGAGGGGGCTGCGAGGTGGTCCGACACGCAGTAAATCACATGTGACACAGCAGAGGTGCGTCTCTTGACATGCTGTGATGGGGCACGCCCCGCTGCATTACCGTCCACCAGGGCTCGTGGACACCCGAGCTTGGGATAGCTTCTCCATTCGGGATATGCGGGAAGCTCTTTACTGCGATGTCGCAAGCAGCCAATCATTTCTTCCAGTCTAATTGGCACGCATGTAAATTTATCCTGGAAGGAGCCACAGCGACGTGGCAACCGTGTGCGTTCGAGTTAAACCCCACGTGCGCTCAAGTGTGACCCGAGGTGCCCGGCGCCACCGCCGCCGATGGCCGCCAATCGGCTCATGTTTAGATCTCTAGTATTGACGGTTCGTCATCTACATTATTGTTATTATTATTATTATTATTATTGTTATTATTATTATTATTATTGTTATCATTATCATTATCATTATCATTATTATTATTATTATTATTATTGTGGGAATGCTGAAGCATATGTTATTGTATTACACTTTTTTTTGCCAGGTAACAACTCCCACATATTTCCAATGTACATTGTTCAAATTTCAACTAGCTTCAAAAATTCATACCTGCCGGGGTATATTTCGTCTGATTCCACATTACTTACAGTATTTGCACAATTTAACATTCAATATCAACTTGCCCCCATTCATTTTCAATGGGACAGACAGTGAACTTTTTCTAAGTGTCACCTTCCAAGCCCACTTCCAAACATACCAAACATATAACTCATCATCATTACCAGGTGCCTGATACTGCTCAGTGGCACAGTTGGTAAAGCACATTGTCCAGTAACCAGGTTATAATTTTATAATTTATCTCTCAATTTACTTCATAAGCATTCCACATGTATTCAAATTTTAGCATTCAGCTATTAGCATTCAGCTTTCAGCATTCCAACACAATTTCTCCAGAAATTGCACTTACTCTAGTTATTATTATTATTATTATTATTATTACATTTCCTACTTTCTGGAATATAGTAGGAATGGCCAAACAACGTGGGACCAGATTACAAATCGACATGTTCTGGCATAAAAATTAAACATACTTCCCCCACTCCGTTCATAAAATAAGAAGGTTAAATGTGATCATTTCGGCCAATGAAATAAATAATGAATTGAGCAATTGAGAAAATGTAGCCTAAAATTAGAACCTAAAAAATATTGACTTTTTTAGTACTTAAAAAAAAAAAAGATTTCGTAAAACCATTTTTTAACTACAGAAAGGCACATATGGAATTGGAACATTAAAAATTGTAGTGTTAAAAAAGTTGCATACAAATGGGGTTTCAAAGAACTAGCATGCAAGGGTCCAAATATGCACTAATTCATATGTATTCCAGTGAATAGCTTGGATTAAGTTTGTGTGTCAGCATCACAACCTAATTAGTTTTTTTTTTTCTCTCTCTCTCTATTTAGCTAGGTAGTAGGCATAGTAGCTAGCTACTTCTAGCTACTAGTAGTTAGCTCTTGTAGCTCTCTATCAAATGTATACTATCTAGCTAGATGTCTATACATTTTGAAAAAGCTCATGTACAAAAAAACACTAAAAAAAAAAAAAAAAAAAAAAAAAGCACAAAAATTACACAAATGTGATTGAAATTAGAGCTGTCAAACGATTGCATTTGTAAATCCAATTAATCAAATTTTAGAATTTTTGATTAATCATGGTCAATCACTTAATTAAAAACACTTTATCGGAAAAAATTTGGCCACCATATTTGAAGAGCACCTGTTATGTGTTAATTTTTTGGACATTTAATGTTGACGTCTTGAACATGTTTATATTCACTGCACACTCTCATCCTCTTTTCTAATCAGTTAATCATTTGCATAATTTAAAATGGAAAAAAATAGTAACCCCAGCAGTTTTGACATGAACAAATATGTATACTGAATGTCATACAAAAATGTTCATTAAATGCTTTACTTTAATGCATTTTGTTATGTTTATTGCTCAAACAACCTGTGCTTTTAACGTACCCATCCGCTGTCAAGCTAAAGGATCATCTGTGGTCCAGTCGTGTGATTAATCTGCCTTAATACATGATTAATGCGATATTTTTTTGCAATTAATCAATGAGTTAATGCTTTAACTTTTAGACAGCACTATTTAATATATAATTACTGCTATAAGACTGGAAGTATGATAATGATGAATGATCAATAATGAAAGGCCAAAGTCCATAAACTGTTGATGTGCTTTAACATGGACATTTAAAACAAATATGTTAGCCCCGAGTCCCGACAGATTTTCAAACAAAGCTTACTGAAGTCTCTGAACCCAAATTTGTATTTAGTCTATTAGGACACAGATGACACCCATCTTGAATGTTTTTAGTATTTGGGTCCATTTCAGGTTCGGGTCGACCGTCAGATGCATCTCCCTACAGAGATGTGAAACCAGAAACGATAACGTCCGCGTCTTCTGTATAAACACAAGCCTTGGCACTAGCTTCCTCCGAAGCAAGCCTTTGAAGTGAAGTAACGACGCGGGGGGAAGTTAATTACGTCCCATTATGCAGGCCGGGCGCGACTGCGCGCTTAGCAAAGGCCATGTTTTTCCCTTTAATTAACTCGAAAGCAGAGCCATCGCCTGTCAGGCCGCCGCTAAAATAGCGAGGAAAGAGCCCTCGGGGCGCTGATGAGAGGCCGCTAGCGCCGGCCACATGCTAATTGCGCCACGTTAGCGTCTTAAACTGCGCGATCGCATGCCACTTTTTGTCGTCTTGCCGAAATGTGCGAAGGGATATCTTTTGGTGGTGGTGGGGGGGTCTCCGGGGAGCCCGGGAGCAAGGGGAAGCCTAGGAACTTTTCAACTTTGAAAATACCACCAGTGCGCTCGTCGTGTGAGTGCTTAATTGGAAAGTCCGACAGAGGAACCCCATGATCACCCTGAGCCAAAGGATTTTTTTTTATTTTATTTTATTTTTTCAAAGCTTGTTAGTAGCACGAAGGAAGTAAACATATTTTCTAGTTTGTAGTTGATGGGATTCAAACACAGAAAACCAGCTTGAGGTTTGCACAGCAGCTGTGTTAACTTTGACAAGTTTGGAGTCACTTACTTTTCAATGAAGCTAACATTAAATTCATCATGACTACAGTATTGATATACGTAGTGTGGTTACAAAAAAACAAAAAAACAACAACCCTGTAATGACATTTCTAGGTGACCCACCACCCCAAAAAAAATCTTAGTATGCGTTGTAAAACTAGCCTATTCACAGTTTTTGTTTTGTGCTCTTTTTGAAATTCCCAAAAAATGGCACCATTTTGTGGCATCTTGGTACCAAGCAACTATGTTAAACTGAGGAGAGGATTTTCTGTTAGACCTGTAGTCAATTTGACTCAATTCCTCGCAGATTTTTGAAAAACACAGCAGGTCCTGAACCCTCTTGAATAGCAGAATTACCATAAATAGGATGTCGTGTTTTCAAGATGTTGTCTGGGTGACCCCTAACCTCAAGCAAACATACATGCTAATCTTTCTCACCTTTACAGTGGCACACAACGTATGATAGCATTTTTTTGTCATGTAGTATTGACATAGACATAAAGGATCTTGATACTACTGAACACATTTATTACAAAAGCAAAATACAGTGCATAGACAAATCTTGAACTTTGGCGAAGTCTGCAAGTCCTCATTTTGTTTCATTGAACCATGATACAGATTAAGCGTTTTCTTTAATAAGTGGCTTTTTTTTTTAGTTGGTAATTTAACAGAAACCTGAATCAACAGAGTGCCTGAACATCAATACCATGCGATTAAATTTTGGATAACCCTTGGGTGTATTGGACAAATCATATTCATCAGATCTCATTAGCTGTTTTTGTATTATATATATATATATATATATATATATATATATAGTTTGTTTTTTAAATTGTAAAGCACTTTTAGGAAAGAGATTTCAATAAAATTCAGCTTCATGCTGCTTTACACAATGTTTCAATGTATTTGTACATGTTTGACTTATAGTAGGATTCAAAAGTATATGTGTATTCAAGTTAATTTGCAAACAATTATTGGTGTGCTTATCGGTTATCAATATCGGTAACTTTTAATTGTTGGTTTATCGTATTATTTGAAAATAGCATTATCGTGCATCCTTAATTTTGACCATTACTATTATTATAACCATAAGTAACTATTTTATCCTGTAAATTGCCATGTTTTCAATTTTTGTAGTTGATTTCATAATTTTATTTTTATTGATTTTTTTTATTTTTTTATTTTTTTTTTTTTTTTAGTTTATACTAGGGAGAGGTATATTTTTAAGAAATTATTTTATTTCTAAATATTTTAGTCTGTCCCTCAGTAAGTCGTCAGAACAAATATAACCCAGATATCCTTTGAGTCAAATAAATGACATACAATGACATACAAATATTGTTCTCAAGCCACATATAGTTGAACATGCATGGAGGTTAATGACAGTGCATGAAGCAGTTCCATTGTCAACTGCAGCACTGTGCATTGCCAAAGGGAGGCGCTAAGCACAAACTAAAATGATTTTCCTTGTAGTTACAGTCTGCATACGGGCACATGGGACTTACTGTTTATACATTAGTGCAATACATATTTTATTTTATGTCAGCATCATATTTTAAATAACTGGTCCCCACACCCTCACCCTTACACACAAGCACATGCCCGCATACACGCACAGCTCTCAATGTGTGTGTGTGTGTGTGTGTGTGTGTGGGGGGGGGGGGGGGGGGGGGGGGGGGGGGTGAGGCGGGTTATCAGTGACAGCGTAGTGGTTATTAATGTCCACTGTGTTGTAATGTGTGCTGGGAAGAGGGTGCATCGGTGCCCCCCCCCCCCCCCCCCCCCCCAAATCTCACCGGCCCCCCCACACAGGGCTCCAACTGTCTGGCTCCAGCATGTAAAAAGATCCAGGTCTCATCGCTCCTCTTCCACGTTCACATCATCTTAAAAGACGACCAAAAAAACAAAAATCAATAAAAAGGCAGCCAACAAGTTGATAAATGTGTGAGGTCGGTTTCACCATGCAACGCGGTTATGTGCTTTTGCTAAAGGTTCAGGTGTGTCTAATATTACCTTTTGTGGTCCGTGTCAGCTTTAAACATTGGATGAAACCATTTTAACATTTCTACATTATTTTATTTTTTAATTATTGAACTTCATGTTGTGCCAGGTGCTTTATATTCCTCGACATATTTGCTACAGCCTGCTTCTTTGTTGAATACGTTCAACCTCCAAATCACGCCTTCATTATGTATTTTTCTCACTTTCATTTCCAATGTGCTAACTTTGAAGGAAGGCACTCACTCCTATGTTTAAATATAGCATTTGTGTCCAAATGTAACATCTTCATCAAAATATCATTGCTTTAGCAAGACAGCACTTTATTTGCATTTTCTCAGCTCAATATATGTGCATTGAGGTGGCATACCACATACAGTAAAACTATTTCCTGGCATTTTAATTAATATTATTGAGAAAAATACATTATGTCTTGGCTAAATATTAAAAAAGAAAAAACGTAAAAGTTTTGCATCTGCAGAACATGGAATTTATGGCAAAATATAGCATTTTAACTTACTTTCCTGGCAAAATCAATTTTGGTATATTTGTGGCAGAATAGCATGATCATAGCATTTTCTTGGTAAAGTCTAGAATTGTAATGAAATATTTCCAGCATTTTTTTTTTAAATGTAGCATTTTCATGGCAATGTAACATTTTGAAGATAAAAGTTAGCTTTTTGTAGCAGAACAATGCCTTTTCATAGTAAAGACTAGTGTTTCCATGGAACTTCATTTTTATGGAAAAGTTTCTATCATTTTGCAGGAAAAATGTAACTTTTTTTATGGCAAAATTATAAGATTTTCAAGATAAAGTGTGAAGTCTCTTCATAGAGAAATATAGGATTGTCATGGAAAATTGCTAACATTTTCTTGCTAATATACTATGTAACATCTTCATGGTAATATGTAACATTTTTTGCAAGAACATAGCATTGTCCCAGGTAAACTTGCAAAAACTGGCAAAATGTAGCATTTAATGTGTGTTGTCAATGGTACTAATATAATTATGGAGTGTCACAAAATAGCCCTGTTTCCAAGTAGTATGAATTAATTAATTGCATCCTGCATGTGTTTCTGTCCATGCAAAAAGCTAACAGCATGTTTTTGTGTAAGATATTGAAGGTCACATTTTATCAGAAGGATGTATTGGACGTCCATAATGTCAGGCGCACTGTCGTTTTCTTGCAGTTGGTAGCCAAACCTCTTCCATAATGTAGTGGTCGCTACGTAGCGCGGCATTGTGTTATCCCAAGTCCAAACGGAAGTCAGGTAAGAGAATCAAAGTGGAATCATTTTGACTTTCCATCTGTCGCTCTTCCCCCTCGCCCGCTGTCTCCCCCACTCCCCTCCCTCGCCGCTCCCCGGATGGGTTCCGGCTGTCGAGCGGGTGGCGCTGGTGGCCGGCGTGACGGCTAGGCTGTCTGGTGTCGCGTGCGATCAGGGCGCACGTCGCGCGGCGAGGCCGATCGGAGCTGAGCGCCTCCGCCTCACCGCGGGTCACCTTTCACGGGCAATTAGTGTCGGAGCACGGGCCGCGCTCGCGGCTTGTCGGCCCCGCTTATTGTGACGCCGCGCTTTGGCCCGCCGCTCCCCTCTTCCTCCTGCCGCTCCTCGTTGCCTCTCCATCTCCTTGAGTTTTCCCCTGATGTGCTTTTGCCGCTCTCTGGCTAATGGCTGCTGTCTGGCAATATGTTGTCCAACTGTTCAGCTCTGTCTTCATTATACACGCTTGGGCTACAATCATGTAATGCTCTACGTATGCGCATTATTCCAATTACGTCTCCTGAAGTTCTTCTTCCCAGGACTTTGCTTTCGTATTTTTTTTCCTCCTACAACAACTTTTGTCGCTTCACTTTTATGATCAGTACTGCGTGGTTGACGGTTCGACACCAACTTCAGCTTTGTGCATTCTGTTTGAAATGTACACTATAGCAACAGTCTAGGACTTAAAGTTTAACAACAACCACACAAAGAAATGGTGTGATCAGTCAAATCATTAGGTTTGACTTTACATCGCAGGTGTATGTATGCCTAGCCTAAACAAAGTCAATTTTAATCTCTATTGAAGCAAGTTACACTCTAAAAACAGTTGGGTAAAATAATAACCTAACTATGGATCAAAAATGGACCAATCCACTTTGAGTCAATTTGGCCCAACATTCTGGGTTGTTTTATACAAAATGAGCCATTTTTTTTTTGACCCAAGTAAAGCATCTGACCAATATCTATGAGTTATTTTAGACTAAAAGACCCATTTCTGGACTCAGAGTTGGGTGGGTCAAAAAGACCCAAGCAGAGGATCGGTCCATTTTTTACCCATAGTTGTTTTTTTTTTGTTTTGTTTTTTTGTTTTTACCCAACTGTTTTTATAGTCTACTTTGTCAGAGTATATTGTGATCTTTGATTCTGAGACAAAAACATATGATACGACATACTATAGACACAAATATCTCACCGTATCCATTAAACAAAGTCGTGTACGAGTAATGAGTGCCACCAGCAATAGCGAGTGCGATTCTTAATATAAATTGTGACCTCCATACATACATTATCTGGGCCGGGCTCCAATATTTCCGCCACACGCTTTACTGGTGTGTGCCTTTAAATACGGAAGAGGAGAAATCAAGGAAAAGGGCACGCTCATTTGCATGTGGGGGGCTTCATTAGATGACGCTAAGGACGGCAAGGAGAGCAACCTCAGCCATCGTGATGAATCGCTGCTGCATCACCAAGTCGCCTTGTAGTCACCCTTATTTGCATATGCTCTATTTCTGTACATGTGTTATTTACGCTACTTAATAGTAGGCACTTACCTGTGTGCGTTGAGAATTTGCACGCTGGTTATAGAAATATGAAAGTCTGATTTTTGTCTAAAATATTGTTAATTCATTACTTGATATTTAGACTGTTAAATGATGGTGTTGTGTGGACTTGATAGTTAATGAATTGCGACGAGAAGCAGATGAAGTAACATTGTTTTTGTTACTGTTAAGTACATTGTTAACCTAGCAGTTGTACTGGCCATCCTGGGCCAGTGTCTTTAAGTTATGTGGTGGCCCAAGTCAGTGGCATGCATACTGGTCCTCGGATGTTGGACCCTGCCTAGTTACATCCGTGAAGAAATCTCCTCTGTCTAATCTGTCCAAGTGTGTTTTCTCATAGCTGCTGTTCAAGGCCCAACTTTACTTTCGGGCTGCCAAAAATATTTGCTAAAAGCTGGAATATTGAACTTGAATCAAGACTTTCAGCATTCAAACAGGTGATCAGCGCTGACATCAAATTCCACAGCGAACCGAAGCTCCCACCTTCGGGATTACAATCATATTTTCGTAAAATAGGAAATAAATCCTCCGCTCTTTAAGTCAAATATAAACCGTAAACATGCTGAATAAATCATTTCCCCACTCTTTCATAAATGCCCCCATGGGCAGTTGCGTCTTGGCAGGCCTCACGCCATGTTGTCTTTTTGAAGACGAACCTGCGCCGTCGGGCCTCGGACGGCCGTTTCATCTGGTCGTCCCGCGCCTGACGAGATCCGACTGGCCCAGTCCCAATTGGGTCCTGCTTCTCAGCAGCCAGCCATCAGCCTCTATCAAACAAGAGCAGCCCGGATGGCGTCAGATGTTTGCTCGCATTGCGGCGATGAGCGTCCTCAGAGGCGAGGGCGTATTGGAGTAAGATACTATGATCTGAAACATCCAAAGACTGTTGGGGAGGGTTTAGGTATTCTTATTAGTGCTGAAGTTGCTGACACATACAATATGTGCAGTGTCTCCATTGGAGATAATGTGTCAGCGAGCTGTTTGTTCCTATTTTTATGTACCTGGAAAACTCTTGGTTAGTTAGCAGGCAGACTTTGGATAAGAGACTGCCAAACATTTTGTGTCCACCGTCCAAAGAACAGGCAGTGGGATTCCAAATCTTTTAATAGGCTGTTGGTCTATGTGGTCAATTTCTTATCAGCAGTCTGTCCAATGTTTGCCAAAATTACTTTGCTATAATATTTTCTGTCTTAGTTTCTTTAATAAGGCAGTTTTTGGTTTTATATAATCAGATATCAGGTTTTTGTACGTGCTTGTAAGATTTCAGCAAATAACCTGGACTGTTTAACTTCTGAAGGTTTGTCATGAGTCATTACAAATGAAGTAGTCAGTGGCAATTTCACTAACTTTGTAGTATGGTTGTGCTTTGTTCAGCAGTTGAACTAAGTTTGCTTTTATTTTGCAAAGCCAATTTTGGTGAGGTTAGGTATTGGGGTCTCCATCTGCCAACATGCAGTGTAGAAGCTGAGCATGCATACAGACGTGACTAGATCCAATCTTTCGGTCACTATCAAATTTCCAATTGTCAGCATTTAGTTTTGAACTTCCATTGTTGAATGTTTTTGTTTGTTGTAACAATAGTTAGAATGTTCACAAATTTTGGTTCCCACATCGTACCTGATCTTTTTTTTTTTTTTTTTTTGATAATCCATTTTCGACCAGCCTGCTGGCGTCTACGTACTAGCCTTTCCAACTGTTAAACACTTCTTTAAACTAAACAGTAGAAAATCACCCCAATAGCTTCAAATTGGGGTGATTTTTCTTTTGAAATCAGATTTTGGTTCACTTCTTGAGAGGCATCATGCTCCTGAATGATTTAGTAGGAAGATGGAGTACATGCAGGGAAGACACAGGGCTAATATTGTGAAGTATTTTATAATTGGTGGGCGGAAAGTAGTCTAAAACTTTCAACAAGTCTCATTTTTGAAGATAATTTCAAGATGATTTCCATCATGTAAGAAATACAAATAGCTGATTCACCCAAAAGGTTGGAAATTTGGCATTTTACTTTCTACAAAAAGACACCGTCCGCAACGTATTGCCAAACGATTCTCTACCCTTTGATTGTAAGTGGATATGTGTGTAAATATGACCTCTGACCCCTTACAAGTGTGGCGGAAGGAGGACGAGGAGGCTCATGTTTATTCAGTAGTCGTGGCAGCCCCCGGGACAAATCAACACTCAGGAGTGGCTGTCGCACCCTGGAGACTGCAGCGAGCACCTCAGGGCGGGGAGCTATATTGGGAAATGTGTGCATAATGTGCATTAGCTCAACATGTAAACAACAAAAATACACACAGGGGAAAAAATAAATACCTTTATCACAGACTGCCTGTCTGCTGCCGCAGCGCTGAAGTTGTCGCCGTTAATGCGGGTTTGTGTTCAATCATCGTGTCATCTTCTGAGAGGCGACTGATTGACACATTGAAGAAGCAGCGGGACTGGGGCTAAACTCGGCGTAGAGCGTCAGATCTCAGGCAGGCGCGCGCTCACTGCGGAGAGTTAGACGAAAGCGTCTGGTCCAGTCAACGCGCTGACAGTGATCGCCAAAGAAGTCTCGTCTCACTTTTTTCTTTCCCATGTTTGTTTGAGTTGTCTTCCCGCGGTCCACCAGATCAACTACTATTCGTCAAGTGTTTTTCTTGCCGGCGATTTCCCAAAAGGGGCGGAATTTGCGAGAAAGCGCTTCAAGTGATATTGACATGTTGTCAAGCTCGCGCCTCGATCCCGCCGAGGACGTCAACGGAGCCGTTGACAGGTCGGGGCTGCGATTGTGATTCTTCTTCTACCCCTTTCTTTCTGCCAGCCGAGCGATTCCAAGCTCGTCTCCTGGAAATGATTGGTTTCCCCTATTTTTAAACACCAATCACCCTCGGTCAAGGAAAAACACCTGCTGTGTGACTGTGAGCACCCCTCGGAGCTCACCATTTATAAACTGGCCAGTTGAAACTTCTTGATCAGGTTTTTTGCCTGATGTGCTGTGGAATCTTGTCATAAATGACCGCTGCAATGGCCAATGAAATGTTGCCATTTGAAATATAAGGCAAGTGGTTTGATTACGAAAGTCTCATCATATTTAAAAGAACAAAAACATTGTTCATTTCCTGTCCTGCAATAAGAGCATACCTTCCCAATATGGATCCAAAATGGCTGCTTTCAGAAGTTTGTCTCATTCACCAAGCCTATTTGGGATTCATGTGATGCCGGTTTGCTGTATGAGGGGGGGGGGGAAACAAAAAAACGCAAAATTGTATGGCCTCAGGATGGGGATGCCCAGTCAGACTCCTGCAAGCTTCAGCAGCTGAGGTCATCAAGCAGCAGTTTGACAAGATGTTTTTCGGGCTTATTGCAGGCCTTAAATGCCCCCTCCCTCGCCACACACATCGACTTATTCCCTCTTGAAAAGACATGTGCACAGATGACTTGCCACGGACCATAAAAAGACCATAAGGGCAATGAGCCACTAAGAAATGATGGCTGGGTGATGGAGGGCTGGCCGGCAGGGAGATGGGTGGAGTTCTGTTTTTTTTTTTCTTTAGGAGGACATCTCGAGCAAGTGTGGAAAATGAAAGTGGGATGCCAAGTGTATGGAAACATAAAGGAAATCAATCACATGGACCACATGGGAACCTCGCTTTGAGTTTGCTCCAGCTGTGGCCTCTAAGCGGCAGGTGGTCCAAAGAGATTACGAAAAAGTATCGCAGCCATGCTTCTGGGAAATGTCAGTCCTCTGAAAGTGCAATTGATAGCAAAGGCAGAGATTATCAACTATATTTAACATATTCCCTCTAATAGTGGCTGTTATTCATGCTGCTAACCAAAACAGCAGCACCTGCAGAGGCAAGTAACCAGAGAGATGCCCTGCACATTTCACAAAGAAGTTCCCTGCACAGGAAAATGATTTTTTTTTAAGTGAAGACGCTGTTGTTAATGATGTTTGGTAGTACAGCAGATTGTGACTACTCTGTGGTCACACCGCAATGTTCTAACCAATGCAGAAGCACCTACTGAGATGAGATGACTTGACACCGTCTTTAACTCATTCACTCCCAGCCATTTTCACTGACGCAACACCCCTTAGCTCCCACCTATTTTACTGGATTTTGACTGATATTGCAAGGCACACAGAATATTGCGTTTACCAAAAGAAAGATTAGAGTCTCTTCGTTCATCAGGGGACAAAAATATATTTTTAGTTGTTTCCGTTTTGCAGCAATTAATATTAGAAAATAGCTAAGTTTAATCATTATTCACATTCCTGGCGAAAACACTGACAGAAAGAGCTTGTTGCAACATGGCCCTGGCTGATCTCTTATACTCTGCTGCCACCTGCTGGCTGTTTTCTGTAATAACTACCATTACTTTAAGCCACCTCTTCATCAGAAACGCATTCTGCATGCTCTTGCATTTAAATAAAAACAAATAAAATAAAAAAAATGTGTAAATACGTTTTTGGGAGTGAAGGACAAAATATTAAAAAACATATTTACACGTTTTTGGGTTTGAATGAGTTAATGATTTTTATGTTATATTGAAGCTGTCTTTAATGATAATTAGCATTCTGGTGAATTTGGGACGAATTTGTGGTCACTCTTGAAAGTCGTTTTGCCAATCAACGCAGCAGCACCTATTGATAGATCATCTAAACTGCATTCTCAACGTAGTTCCTGCACATTATTAAAGTTGATTGTAGGTTATTCACATTGTGGTACATGGACCCCCTCTAGTGGTGTGCAAAAGAATCACTGTCTAAATACAGTTCAGTTGCATTTAACTTTTAAAACAATTGCATTTGGACACGTGCAATGCATTTTAATAAAATTAAGTACATTTTTTTTTAGTTTGCTATGTAAACATGTAGTGTTGATGTTTAAACTGTGCATAATGTTCCAGTGGCTTACAGTAATATCAGATCTACTTTCAGGAATAAAACCTCTTTCAACTCTTGAGCTGCAACTGGGATATTTTCTAGCTGTCTTGAAGACATTATTACACATAATTTCTGCATCCTTGATCTTCCATGCTAACACTTCAGTTGTTAGGCCACATCATCAGCGTATTTCTTATAGTTCTGTTGTATGCAAAAATCTCCCCACCCCTCCTCCCTCACAATATAGCTGTGAGTGTACCTCCGAGCTGTCATGTGTGATGATCACCGAATGGCAGATGAGAGCTGCCACGACGGCACGCTCCGAGAGCCCTCGGGGCGAAACGGATGACTGCAACGTGGTGCCTCTGCACTCGGATTTGTCTCCGCTAACTGCGTTGCTCCTGCCATTAGCGCTTAGCTCTTCAGGAGGCTGTTTAAATGGTCTTGTCCCCGAAGTTTTCCTGTTGCTCACGTTGTGTTTTAATTAACAATCGCTATGAGCAACTTTTTAATAAGCATTTAACTTGGTCGTAGGCTACTTGGAGCTATTTTGTCTTTTGAAGAGTTCAAGTAAAGTAAAAATGGTTGACCTAAGAATAGACAAGAACGTACCGCTCCTGATCTTTGTTCAAGTTGGGAAAAGGTTGTATCTTATAGTCCGAACTTTACGGTAATGTGTTTTTCAAGGGACTATTAGATAGCCCATTAGTCACAGTGCATCACTTTTTGTGCAAAAATACTGCTCAATTCCTGAGATGTTTTCCGAGACAGAAACGCGGCTCATTTCCAGCTGAACGTTGTTTTATTTCCCTACCTGGCTCAAGAGTAGCTTGAGCTCATTCAATTAAGCGCTGTCGACGGACAAAAGTCATTTACGGCAAATGCACTCAATCAACGCGAGCAGCCACTCACCGGGAATCGCAGTGATGCGCATGATCATCCCAATTCCCTTTGTTTCGGCTTGGACAGCTCCTGATGTATGTTTTGGACTTTTTGGGGGTTCGCTCGTTTGTTTTCTGTTTTTCTTTTCTTTTTTTTCTTTTTTTCACCTCCCAACCCCCCGTGGCCTCAGCAGGGTGCGGAGTGATGCGCGGAAGCATGTCATCCCCCGATAAAAGCCGACCCTGATGCTTTTTAATGCATCATCAAGGCAATGGGGCTGTCCAAGTCGCGTACAAGTTCACCAAATAAACACTGACAATGAAATTAATAATGCATATTGTTTGCGAAGGCCTCAGCTGGGTGATTTGACTGATGTATGCAAAGATGGTAATTTATTGAAAGTAAATTCATGTAATTGTGCAGCGGAACTTGATGAAGCAAAAGAAGGTGTCAGCACGGCTTCCATCATCATCAGAAGAGAGAAATCATTAAAGAGCAAAAACAAATCCGGCTTCAAACGACAGCGCACAACAAACACTTTATTTTATGGATGTGTTTCATTTGGACCAAAGTTCACCACAGCCCTTATGGTAAATATGTCAGATTTGCTCTTAGTTGTTTGCCGATGTGATCGTTTGGGTTTATTTATTTTCCGCTTGGTCCGCGGGGATGTAAACAC
The DNA here is from genome assembly GCF_051991245.1 of Festucalex cinctus. Taxonomy (NCBI): domain Eukaryota; kingdom Metazoa; phylum Chordata; class Actinopteri; order Syngnathiformes; family Syngnathidae; genus Festucalex; species Festucalex cinctus. Next base: position 12,932,186 of record NC_135429.1, read on the forward strand.
TCACTCTGCGCGTATCAAAGTCGTCAGTGTAGATTTAATTTGAGGAGAAGGAGCAAAAATGTAGTTGTCATCGTCAAGTCATGCGGACGTCTCGCTCGGTAAAAATAGTTTCCTGCGACTCGGCTGTTTTTTATGATAATTGTGATGTCAGCGAAAGTGACGCAGTGTGTAAGTGATGGCTGCCTGGTGTCGGGCGTAGTGACAAAGTGATATACACAGCGGGACTAGGGAAGAGTCTTTCAAGGTGGATTATCTGCACTTTTTTGTATATTATGAGTTTGAACAGTCGTCCAAAGACTTTCCAGTTCATCATACAAAAGACAGACCTTAATGTGTGTTGCCCTCTTCGATCGCTTAGCAAATTTACATACATTGTCTTATAGGTCAAATATTTATTTTGTCAGTGATTGAAGCTATCATTGCCAGCAGCCTCTCAATGTTACTTATGATTATTTTCTTGAAACCTGCTGACAACACTGAAACATTTCTGTATTTTCTCTCCTTAAAAAATAAAATAAAATATATATATATATATTTATTTTAATCCATCTCAGGGGGTGGCCATTTTGCCACTGAAGATTACATCACAGTTGGTCTGGGCACAGGCAACGACCAATCACGGCTCACCTGTTTTCTGAAGCTGAGTTGTGGTTGATTGTTACCTGAGACCTGAGTAACTGCGATGTCATCTTCAGTCGACAGCAAGTGGCAAAATGGCCGCCCCCTGAGATGAATAAAAACGGCTGGATTTTCTTTCATTTTCCACAAATGTAATATTAACCAGAATGTCATGTTCAGACAAGTGAGGTAACACAAGGTTGACTTCCACTTTCAAATCAATGACTGTGACTACCTACCAAAAATGGATGTTGTTCACCAACTAGTTCTTCAACAACCCAGGGTCAGCGTAGGCCTCATATGACTGCTTACCAAAGATGCTAGTTCGTCATTTTGACCACTGACAGATGGTCGTCACCGACACTGTGCTCATCTTTTTGGAAAGAAGAATCAAGCTCGCTGTACAACGATTAGGACCAGTATGTTGCTTAAAGACGCAATTAATTGTGTGTAAGCTGCCACTATGCCGTGAAGTATGTCTTGTTTTACAATACACAATATGTCACTGTTAAGCCACTGTTTCCAAAGTGTGAACCCAGATTTATGTTCTCCCCTTCCTGATGAAAAATTGGAACAGCCAAAAAAAAAAAAAACCCCTTTGTCTTGTCTTTTGGTACGTTAATGCGGTTTCAAACTGCCAAACATGGTGTCACGCTTTTCTGACAGGGCCTTGGGAGAGAGTTTATCTCATCATTAATTAAGTATCATATTTCCCTACATGCTGCCTGTGCTTAATTAGGAAAGGGGGGGTCATTTGGGAAAGCTTATTAACTGGAACAAATTTGTTAAAGGAAAGAGACTGATAAAAGCGAAAGGCGACGGCGGCCGCCGCGACAAGGTTTTGCCTTCCGTGATTGATAACTGCACCAGTCGCAACTCTCGTCCGACGCATGCAGGGAGATGTGACTGAGTACATGGGAGGGGATGGGGAGGAAATGTGCGAGGAAGGACGAGGGCGGCAGGTGGGGGGCCTGGGAGGAAATGATTGCAGACATATGCTAGCGCTCAAGCCAGATAGAGTTAGACACAGGCTGCCAGGGGAGGGATGAAGATACAAAAACAAAGAAGGGAATGGAGGTGTTGAAGATCCATTTGTGCAACATCACAATGTTTATGTATGAAGTGATACCACTTAATGAGGCAGGAAAATCATATCTTTTAGTGAGGTATGTTTGGTATTGGTCGTGATTTTGGTGACGTTTCTTGGGAAAAGTAAATAGCCAACTTGAGTTGACCAAATGCTTTTGAGTATTGGGTGTTTACAATAAATTTGAGCATTATATGGGTGTGTCTCAAAAAAGGTATCAAGTGAAACATGACTATATGAAATGTGCTAGGCAAACCCAATCAAATGGGCTTAATGTTGAAAAATGGGGGGTGGGGGAGATGTATTTTTAAACATATTTCACAAAATTCTTGATACTTGGGTTATCTGGGCACGAGACCTAGGAAGTCTTTGATTGTGTTGTAGTCAAGACCACACCAACCGTGACCAAGACGTTATCGAGACAAGAGAGTATAGAAACTTAGAGAAGACCAAGACTGCATATATTCCGAATCCGCTCCGTCCGAGACCGAGACAAGACCATGTAAAAAAAAATGTTTGATTCCAAGACCGAGAACCTTAAAAGGTGGTCTTGTTATCAAGACCAAGCTCGAGAACTACAACACTATGATTTAAATTACAAAAAAAATGAGTAAGTCTAGCAATACTTGGATATATTATTAGACTATGGAATGATTTAGGATTAAGTTTATATGTATATATTTTTTAAAGCGGAAGTCAACCCAAAAAAAATGACAATATGGTCTATGCAGCTCCACTAGTTTAAATATGGTCTTTTGGTTAATAGTGAGTTAGTGGAATATGAGTTAAACAGTAAAATCCAGCAATTTTTAATCAATGTTAGAAGGCGGCCATTTTGTGACTTGCAGTCGACTGTGATGTCATCTTGAGTCGACTGCAAGTTGCAAAATGGCCGACCCTGAGATGGATAAAAATGGCTGGATTTTGCTGCATAACTCATATTTCACAAATAAAATATTCATCAGAATGTCGTTTTTACACTCGTGAGGTCACATATAACATATTATTGTCATGAAATATTGAAGGTTGACTTACAATTTAAGCCCTTCACCCTGACAAAGCAAATTATCCATCCATAAATTGGGTGTGGCCAGGTTTGAAATACGTTAAACCAAAGAAGACGAACTGTCAAACGGTAGCGATGAACTTACACTCACATTATCGTCACAAGAACGCATGTCAGTTATCGCTGCACTTCCTGTTAATTCATTTTGTGTTTATAGTCTTGAAATGTTTTTCATACAAATATTTACTGTAATTATGATCTGCTGCTGCGTTAGCACAAGTTAATGATCACTGAGTGACTTGCAAACAAGTCAGCGGTAGTCATTCATGTTCTGCCACCCCAAAGTATCCTGGTGCCATTGTCTAACAAACATTCGGAAATGGCCGAAAGTCTACTTGCATCGGGGCCAATTGGGACAGTGAGGCACCCGATTCATCAGTTGAAGCCAAACTGGAGAAGAAAAAAAAAAGCTTGCAGTGTGTGTTTATAATGCAGATTACTGACACCTACAGGACCTGCATGCAACGTCATCATTTGATTTAATCCAGTTAGTCACGCGGCCTTGGTGGAGGTCTGATCTCATTTCTTCAGCGCACATCATGTTTCCCGCCCTTTTCAAGTGATGGCAAACCAGTCGGCGCGTTGCTCATGTCATCGATATTCCAAAGTCTGGAGAAAAACAAACTTTATTAGGCACGTCGTCGCCTCACCGGGATGAAAACTTCTGAGAGCCATTACACGTTTGAAGGCGGGGGCCCCGACGCGGCCGCGCTTGATTGACAGGGTTGGCCTTGCCTTAATAGACGATAATTGGGCAATTTTGAAGGGTCTCTGAAAAATGACCAAATAATAACACGCGACTTGACTCGAGACTTGTTTTCTCAGGTAATTGTGCAAAAAGCATCTGGCGCACCATTAGTTCCATTTTCACATTAGAATAATAATCCTTTGCGGCTAATAGAGTCGCTCAAAATGTCCGCCGAGCGCCTGGGTGGTGCTGTGAAGTGTTAAAAAACTGCATGTAGGGAATAAACCGGCGTAGCCTCCACCTTTTTGTATCTCGCTGACATTTTCTTGTCTTCGGTTTTAGCATGCACCCGTTGCCATTTGCACGTCTAATGAATCATTATTACGATCAATGAAACACTTGAGCGGCTCGCTCTTAATAAATTCCACAACAAAACGGGGCCGTCAGCGCCTCTCGCCTATCTTCTGATTCGAAATGTCACAACATTAACGCAATTAACACCTTATCAGAAATTAAAATATGATGCAAGACAAAAAAAAAAAAAGTGTGCGCGTGATGAATGTTTTTATAATAACAATTACCAATGCTAATTGAGCTGCGGGCATTTTTTTTTTTTTCATCACAAAAAAATGCTACTACTTTTTTTTTTTTTTTTTTTTTTTAATATGCAAGACGATAACAATCCCCAAGGGGTAGTCGCCTTATTGTTCACCTCTTCCCAATGAGAGATTACACCAATATCATGTCTCAAATTAAAGGCTAATTAAGACATGTTGTTTCCGAGTTTATTGCTGTCCATAAAACTTTGATTAGGCAAACATTAGCCACATTAAGGCTTTAATGGCCATTGCCCCTGCGATTACCATTCGCAATTTTTATGTACTGTGCCGACGTGTGTGCATGTGTGTATTGCAAATGAATAATTTAGACTATACAAATAGGGAAACGTGGCTTTCGAAAGCAGTGCATGTGGGTTTGTGTTTTTTAAAAGGTGAAGTTGAAATGTCGTTAAAAACTTTGGGGATGTTAAAGTCCCCTAAATATGGATTCAAAATGATTTGGACAGATGGGCATTTCATTGACTGTCGGGAAATGTTATTGCTCCTTTATAAACAGGGATGTGAGAATCTCTGTATGTTCTGAACTCCTGTTTCCATGCCAATGTCATATTGGGCCAAATAGTAAGTTGTCTTTTCTCTCTAGCTGCTGACCTCTTTGGATATTAATTTGTTGAATGCATCAATAGTGCCTGTGCTAGGCTCAGGACAGACAGACGCCTCCAACACTCCCCGTGCGATGCTCTGTTGAATGTGATGTCACAATTTTGTGAAATTTCCTTTTATATAGATAGACCATATTTTATTTTTGTAATTTTACCCCCCCCCCCCCCCACCATCCCACAAGCTTTAAGCACATTTAATCTTCATCAAAAGTGTTCATTAGCACCTGTTGTCTTTCTCTTACTGTCAGGATATTGTATTACATCACTGAAGAAATGAATAGAAGACTCTCGCTCACATGTCCAAATGTCAAAGCAGCCTTGCTTTTAAGTTGTCATTCCCAGTAGAGGTTTAATGTAAAGCTGAAATGTGAATGAAATTTAGCATCAATTTGACGTTTATTATAAACCTTCCACGACTGTAACACACGCAAAGCAGCAAACGGCGCATACAATAGTACTCACAGGGACATGCTACTGTATGCGGGAGCGACTACTTTAAACTGGAGGTTAGATGAGGACCTTCTCTGCCTCTTCTTGCTTCTCAATTTCTTGGCATCTCTTACAAGGGACGTAGTGAATACCTTTTTTAAAAAAAAAAATATCATGTAAAAATCCACAATATAGCATAATTGACAACTGAAGTCATTTCAAGGACTGATAACAGGCTTACAAATGTGATTTTTCATCAACACGAAATATCTTTTACCCATTACTATATAATAATAGTTAAAAAGCACTATTGTTAAAACTGTCACGAACATTAAAAAAAAAACAAAAAAAAGTTGTTGGCCTGCTGTGTGGTTTCACTTTTGAGACTTGCTGAACAAAGCAGGACATCTGGACACAAAAGCGACTGCACAACGGCGGGAAAATCATCATTTTTGTCCCGTCTTGGCGCGCCGTTATTAATGGCGCTCGCTCTTCCGGATCACCTGAAAAATGAGTCCAAGGATGAAGATTTGTGTCGGGAGAGGCGTGGCTGTCCACTTTTATTTTTTTTATGCGGGGAAACAATGCGATTCGCAACAAGGAAGATTAATGGAACTCAGATGGCTTTTAATTAGCGCAGCTGTGCTCATTAATTATCTGTCCACAACACAAATATTTTTATATTCGCCCGCTGTTGATTTATTTGATTTTGTTTGCCGCCGGATTTAGATGAATGAGGCTTTCTTTCAAATTTTGCCAACACTGTACACAGGAGCCAGACATTGTCCTCGCTTGCTCCTCGCCGTGTTGGTTTCGAGGAGGACGTTATTGATGGTCCACGCTGGTCCCACATTTGAGTTTTTTTGTTTGTTTGTTTGTTTTTGTAAAAATCATACCACGATGTTGCATCCTTGGTGCAGTATAAATCTGTTGTCATTATTGTTAATAACAGTGACTCAGCAGTTTTGAGGCAACTAAGCTAACTCCTCATTCAAAACAAATATTAAAGAAAAAAAAATCCATGAAGTTCGAGAGACAATTGACACTTGTTCTTTCCTAAACATATAATAATACTTTCTAAACTATTGATTGGCAAATTTTACTTTACACAGATTATAAAAGATGGTATGTATTGCGATTTGAAGTATACAGCATATACTTCATTTGCCTTTCCTTTTACACACAATTAACATGATTTTTGTAGCATTACTCATAGAAGCTAGATAAATATTCCACTTATCTTCATCTGTCATTACTTCTGCCGCACCACCACCATCACAACACTTTCTCCCATCTCTGCCTCGGCACATTTCTTTGAAACTCTCGCACGAGTCGAAACGCGACGGCGAGGACAGGAATTAAAATTTCATTATTTACTGCAGTCGGGGCTTTTTTTTTTTTTTCTCTCTCTGGGAAGGCAAGCAAGGCAATTAGCAATGCGAGCCTCACGGCCCAGGGATATTTATTGCTCCGGCCTCTTCTTGCTTTCTTATCCTGTCGCTTTCATCCTGTTTAGCTGCGTAGCGATGCTCATTAGAGTCACGTTGGACAATTTAGTCCAGCATGTGAACTTGAGATTGGACACGGAGGTGATAAATCACAGACTGATTGAGTTTCAGTACATTTAAAGGAGTAGGAGTACTTTTTATAAGGGTAGCAATTTGACAAAATTTCCATGATCGTCATTTTTTTTTAAATTATTTAATGGGCCGAATCCGATGTAGGTTGTTTTTTTTGTTTTTTTAAATTGTCCAAAAAATTGACCATGTTTTTTTTCTGATGTTCTCTCCCGCAACGGCCATAATGCAACTTTCTAGTTGTGGCCGTCTATGAAAATAACAAAAGAGAGAAATTTCCACCCATGAGCACAGTTACACTGCGCTCTTTTTTTTTCCAACTTCCTCAAACACGAACAACAACCATGTTAAAGTTCCTGGACATTATAATGCAAATGAACCCAATCAAAAGAGACCCCAGCGGCAGATCTGAAGGAACAACGTGAAGTGGTAAAACAACATTAAAGCTCATCTTAGTATTCCAAGGCACTAACATATTGATCAAGAGGAGGCAATGTTTTGCGCTGGGCTGGGAAAAATAAAAAAATAAAAAAAACTGAGGGCTGACGAGCGGCAACGGCACCAGGAAGCGCTCGTGCTGGCGTTCATTAAAATTGCATGGCTTCCTAAAAAAAAAAAAAAAAAAAAAAAAAGAAAAACGGTTAACTGGAGGGAACAAGAGACAAAAACAAGGGTTTACTCATAATAGCTCTTTTGCATTCCTCCCACAGGTCCGAAAACTATTTTTCCCTCCCCATTTGTTGGTGCAGAAGCCTCATGGGCAGGTGGAGTATCAGCAAAAAAAAAAAAAAAAAAAACATTCCTGTCAAGCTTGTAGGTTTGCTTCGTAGGTAATACAGAGTGATTTCATTATAACCGTCGCCGTTTCCCCCACTTTGACTAATAAGTACTTTTCAAACCTTCCCGTCCCGTTCGGCGGCGGCGGCGGCGCTCCGGTTCCTCTGCGAGTTAACCTTAACACGCTATCATTACTGTCACTCTCCGTAAGGAACTTAACACAGGCGCTCACTTTCTTGCGACGTTGAGCCCGCGCCGCGGCGTCAAGGCGGCCCACAATTCCCCTCAATTACACGATGTGCTGTTAAATCCGGCTCCAAACTTTTGGCAAATAAAAGATAACAGATTGTTTTCTGTCTCGATGAATGTTCTTTTCCAAATAGATGTCACAGAATAGCCTTAACACAAGATACAAGAGGTGGGGAGTACTTTAGTCTCAAGTTTTAAACTTCAAGTTTCAATTAAGTCATAAGTTAAAGCATTGCTGTTGTCTTCATATTCACCCCTTTTTTTTTTCTTTTTTTTTTAATCAAAAGCATCGTCCTTGAATCCAAATGTAATCATCTGAAGTTGAAATGATCATAGTTTCTGTTATATTTCCAGTTAAACTATTAATATCAGTGTAAACATTTGTACAGGTCTCGGTCTCTATCCTCCTTTAGCATCATCTCGCGACCATCCTAGCCTGAACCATCAACCTTCCTTAATGATAGCTGGCAAGTTATCTGTACATTCTGGATTTGCTCCATCAACCCCACGCCCCCTCCTCCCAGCATGTGTCATTACCCGTCGAGTGTGACCTCCCTCGTCCCCTCCCGTGGTGACACCGCCTGCCCTTGTTAAGTGGCCGCGGCTCCCCTTGCCCGATTTACAGGTGAAATCTATTCTCGCGCACAGGCCTCCAGGGCCCGGACGGACTGTAACAGAATTTTTCCCTGACCGCGACGCTGAGGATAAATGGCCGAGGTGGCGGGACTGGACAGAAAAATCAATGGCTGTTTATACAGACGTGACAGTGGCGGCGCCCGAGCAATTCTCCCACTCGCCCCTCCAGACGAGCTTTTCAACTCCCCCCACCCAGTCCTATAAAAATTGCAGCCCCCACCCCCTTGCGAGGTTGCCACCAAGGGCCATTTTGCTCTCAATTTGTTCCCAAAGCATGTTGAGGTCAAGCTGGTGCTTTTTGATGGGCCAATTGTCAGCGCTACTGTATGTATGCCAAATATGAATTGCAGACACCTTGGGGTTGGGGCAGCAGGGGTCATGCGTTGCAGACGGACATTCTTTCTCAGCTGGCATGTTGCAAACCTAGAGTGCTGACAGGGTCTCACGGAAGATGCATTCCTATTAAAACATTATAACACTTGTTTGTTGGACACTTGATGATTTGCCACTTTTGTGTCCTTGACACACCACAACTATAGACTTTTGTATGCAAAGGCAACAGATTATTCCATATTCTATACTAATTCTCAAAACAGGAGTCCACCTTTTCATGTTATGAAAAACATGACATTTCCACCCCTTGTCATTCAATCTACAAAGGAAAGAAACAAAAAAAATGTAAATGTAAAAATCTAAAATTTGGAGATATATCACTTTCATTATTTTTAAACAATGTTTGGATTTTTTTTAAATAAATAAAAAAATAACAATTTTGGTTTAAGCTGAGTGAAACTGTCAACCACACAAACACCATACAACCATATGTTTTGAATCACTGTTCTTCATATTCACGATTGAATTGAGATTTTTTTTTCCCCAATACTGAGAAATATATGTGACACTGGTATATGAACATGTATTTGTACTTTTTTTTTTTTCCCCAAAAAACTTACCTTGAATCTTTTTTGATAGAACAGCAAAGGCTAGCTAGCAGAAGTACTAACTAGTCAATACAGCTTATAACACTTAGCGTGCAAGCTAATAGCAAGCTTCAAGGAAGCACTGATGTATAGAAGTGGCTAAAGTTAGCAAGTTTGCTAAAAGCACAAAGATATGTGTTCAGTTAGCCTGTAATTAGCACACTTTCATGAGGCAATGCGCTTTCATTAGCCAGTTAGCATTTCACACAAACATAACAAGCTAAAGGGAAACATCTGTTTTGGCTTAGAGTTGTACTTTGATTCATGAGGTGTCGCTGTATTACAATATTAGCTTGTACAAAACTATTTTTTTCTCAAATTCTTGTTTTTTTGTTTTTGTTATGTTTTTTCTTATTGATTTTCAGCACACTTTGCTCCGCTTTCACTCACCGCTACCAACATACTGAGCTCGTGACATTGTGGAGGGGCAGCCGCGGCTCACTTGCAACTCGCGTTGATTTATGTCCGCTGCCCAAGTATAAACATAAATCAACGCACCTGCCTCACAAGTCACTCTCGCGCCTCGTCCCCGCTGTTGTCTCGTTCCCC